>NW_027096641.1:0-20000 GCF_019320115.1 Miscanthus floridulus | reverse complement strand
TCATTCATCCATTCATGAGTTTAGAATTGTCTGAAACATGCTTTTGAAACATTGCAACATATTGTTACCTTCTATGTGTGATTGTTTTAGGAAATGAATAGTGTGTAACCCTACACTCAAGTGCAACATGTGCAACACACTTTAGTGAAACATGGTTAGCTAGTACAATGCCACAAACTCATGAAACACATGAAACATGGTTTTGAAACAGAAGTAACAAAGTCACTTGTTTGTCCTTGTTTCATTACCTGTGATGCTTGATTTTGGTGTGACCAATGTGTGGTGTGGCTAATTATCCTCTTAAGCAACTTAGTTATACTTAGAGTGTCATTAGGAACAATGTTCATGTTGATCATTTTGCCTAATTAGGTTTCCAAGTCATGGTTTGACTATTATGGACCCCTAGAGCTCCTGAGTTTGACTATTTAAAAAGTGTAGTTTAGAGTGTTTGCATGTCTGAGCAACCTAAAGAAAAGTTGTAGCAAATTTTATAAGGAACAAACTTTGTTTAGGAGCCAAGTCATGAAAATGTGCAGAACATGTTCAAATTGGGCCCACAAGCCAGAAATCAGTGCTGTTTCAACAATTAAAAATTTTCTAAGTGTTGGAGCTATTTTCCAGTTTCATGAAGACGACTTTGGAGCTTTGTAGATTGAAATCCATGGCGATTTCGCTCGAGCTCATGTTGAGTCATTTGGAGTACTCACTTAGCTCTATCACATAGTTCAACTGGATTAGCTTTTGGTTGAGCCGATTAGGAGTTATGCATCGTCAAACATCGCCTGTCAGTCGACACGATTGGTAACTGAATCGGATTTTCAGACTTGCTACAGTGACCGACCGGCAGCAAAGCCCTGCCGCCGCGTGGCCGCCATGCACCGTGGCTGGCCTGACGCCATTACCCGGTGTCCTCCGCTTGAAGCCGCGTCCGCCTGCCTCTCTGCTCACTCTCCTTCACCCTCCATCGCCTTCCTCGCTTGCAGCAGTAGCAGCGCGCCAGCTCCGCCATTGCCGCCGAGCACACGCCATCGCCTAGCTCCCTCGCCACCATGAAAACACTGCCTCCAGCTAGCCCGAAGCTCCACCGTAGCCTCCTTTAGCTCTTCCACCTCACCGTTGGGCCGGCGAACCAAGGTAGTGGCCGCATTTTTTGTTTCCGCCGCCGCCGTACCTCGCCGGAGTTGGAGCTCACCGTGGCTAGCACAGCACAGCCTCTCTCATCCTTCCCTAGCCCTCGTCTAGCCTTCGCCATCGCAAGTAGATGCTCCGGTGATGACGCTATCGCCATTACCGGACTAGCCAACATGGCCAAGCGCCGCCGTGCGCCATGGCCGAGCCGCCGTACGCCGTGGCCGACGTGCCTAGGGTTCCCTAGCGTCTAGGTTTAGGGGTTCAATCGGTGCGGGAAGTCATGGCGAACGCGGAGGTACCCTCCCCGTCGCCAGAGTCCTCACCACCGGCGAGCTACACCGTTTCCACGCCGTCGCAAGCGCCATCCCCTGTTTTGTGTCGATGACAGGCGGGGCCTACTGACATGCGGGTCCCTGCTGTCAGTCACTATGCTATAGAAAGCTAGTTCATTTGTTCTGATTTTGATGCTATTTTGTAAAATCTATATCTAGAGTTTTGTAGATCCAAATTGGGTGGTTCCAATTTTGTTAGGATCATAATGAAGTGTAGTATTTAGGAAAAATATGACATGAACACTTGTAGTGGAAGTTTTGGATGAATTAAATTGAAACTTGAAATGTGTTTTTAAATGCATGCAAACTTATTTAAATTATATCTTGAGTTCCTTTGCTCCAAAAATTATGAAATTTTGTTGGTGATCTATTCCTTCTTAGGAGAAGCTCTGGTAAAAATTTGAGAGTCATTGCATGTATGGTTTTTGAGTTATAGATTTTCCTTTTATCATTGAATTATCCTTGAGTGAATTTTTGTAATTTATCTAGGAATCCAATAACCATGAAATTTTGTGGGAAATGTCCTAGTACCTTAAGGATGCTAGGAAAAATATAAAATCTGTTGCTTGACACTTTTCACTAGGGTTTCCTAATTATGTTATTTTAAGCCTTTATGCCTTGTCATTTTTGTATAGGATGTTATACTTTCTCAAATGATATGAACATTTTATAGTAGTCTACTTGGAGTATGTGATACCTACTGTAATTTTTGTAGATTAAATGGTGTAGTTTTCATATATGTTTACCATTTCCCCGAATTAATTAAATAATTAAATAAAGGCATTAAAAGAAATGAATTGGTGGTGAACACTTTACTTTCTGGTGTTCTTGTGACATGTGTGATTAGTGAGTAGAGTTGGTTTTGTCCAATTATTTGTTTGCAACGTAAGTTAATAAATATTTCCTGGTATTATGTCTTTCTGGACAGTTTTCGGGACTTTACAAATTTCCCCATGATATTTCGGTTTGCTGGGAATGTGGTGAATACAAAAGTTGTAGATAACTTATGTATCTAGCTCCTGTCAAAATTTGGTGGCATTTGGCCCAGTAGTTTAGGAGCTACAGCTGTTCAAAGTTAGATCACAGTTTTGCTTGCTCTCTGTCTTGTTGGACCTGATTATGTGGTTCTGTAATTTCGACCTGGTAAAGTTTGGAATCATGCCTTGAGGTCTGAAGATGAATTGTAGGCAATTTCATAAGCTTTCCAAATTGTCTAGTTTCCTGTCATTTCGATTTGTAGATGTCCAGTTTTGGTCAGTTTACTATACCGCTATATAAGTTCCTATTTTGCTGAAATACGAATGATTGTGTGTGTGCTCAGTTGCGATGTTCTTATTGATTGTTTAGGTGCTAGCCTCACTTGAGAACATGCTTAGGTGCAGGTGCTAGGTCCTTAACAGAAGATGAGCAATTGTACATTAGATTATATAAACTGGGTAAGTTAAAGTGATTTGAATAGAGCTTAAGTCGGAAAATGCGGACTGTAGTAAGCATGTGCATTCCCCGAGCATTTCTAACTTCGTTCATGTGCATCCATGATATTTATCGTGCGCATACATGCAATAGGTGTGCCAGAGGGAGTGATGCTGCTGGAGTTCGAGGGAGCGAGCCAGGAGGAGGAGCCCGAGGTGTAGGAAATAGACGCAGCAGCCGCCGAGGAGGAGTTGCCCGAGTGCCCTGACCACCAACCGTCCTCTTTCCTGAAAGGCAAGCCGCGGAGCATATTAAGTCTCCCATGTTTTTACAAACATCTTGAGTATCTCTTATTGTTGATGATGCATTAAGTATAGGAATTGGTTGGAACCAATTGTTGCATTATACATTCATCCTTGTCCAGATATCGTACTTGAATCTTATTTAAGTTCAGGAACGGGTTAAATGCTTAGCCATGCTTAGTGCGGTAGAAGTCAGGTGATTTCCTATCACCTGCGAGCTTTAGGATGAGGTGGATCACGGTTGGCTATATTTGCTATCGTGAAAAAGAACCATGTTAATAATGAATTAAGACCGGGCGGAGTCTTGTGTAGGTTTGGACATAGTGACTCCGTCTGTGTCATTTAAGGACCGATACATTGTACGTCCTTATGTCATGTTGAACGCAGCCTAACATTTAGCTGGCCGGATAACTCGTTCCGACCACGAAGCCTAGTAGCTTGATTCAGGTCGGGGACGTGAGCAGGGGTCGCAATCTGGATGGAAGTAAGGATGTGCGGAGAGCCATTGGCATAAGCCCAAGGGCGGGTTAAGTCACCGAGCACTCATGGCAGAGTGGTTCTCTGATTTTGCGGCACTGATCGGACTCGCAACTCCTGAATTGTACCAAAGGTGACTTGTTTGCAACCCTGACAGGGGAAGCAAGGTTTGTGTTAGGAATACCTGTCCAGCTGGATAGGAATCGATTCGAATCGCTGTCTCTTCCGGATAGTGATAAGTTGACTGAGCAGCGGCAACGTAGATTCAATTAATTTAACGATATGGTTAAATGGATAATGATGATAATGTTGTCATGATTTATACCTGCTATGGTTATTAATGTTTGCACCTTAATCAAATGATTGCTTAGTACAGGTGCTAATATAGATGACAGGTTAATGGCTAAAAGTCACTGCTAGTTCAGGTTAAGAGTTGATCATTATTACTTATGTTTTTTCTGCAAAAAGAAAGTGTCAGCCAGATCCACTAAATTAAGCTATGCATGATCCTTAGTGTCATTTGTTTTTGTTTCCGACGGGTAAGTCTAGCTGAGTACATTCTCATACTCAGGGTTTATTCCCTCTTGTTGCAGATGACCTTCTATATCAGGGCTTCTGTAAGTATTGTCTCCACCCGATGGGTGAAGAAGACTAGATCATGGGCATGATCTCTGTTTCTCTTATCTAAATGTTGTTGCGGGTTGTGATCAGCAAACCAGTATTTGTATTTGAACTCGGGTGTGTAAGTTAAACTATTTGCTTCCGCGTACTTTACAACACTTGTTTTGTAATAACGATGACTCTTAGGTGATGTAATCTATTTGCAAACTGTCTGTGAAATGTTATAATGTATGATATGTTATGTTGAATTATTGTGATCTTGGTTGTATGCAAGTTGGTTTGAAATCCTTCATGGTTTCAGTTGACTACCGGGTTTATATGGGCTCAAGTGCGAGAATTTGATCATTTCGGCGATTGTTTTTGTACTTGTGCTCTTATAAATTGGTCGGTTCTGTGACAAACATGAAGTTGGTAGGTTTCTGCTAAACCATTTTGTGTATGGACATATGGGACAGAGTGCTGAACTTGAATTCCCAAAGCCATACAATAATCGTTAAAAGCCTTTGAGGAAAATTCAGCAGCATTGTCCATTCGAATTGATTGAATTTGATGTTCAGGATGATGTGCTCTAAGTCTAATAACTTGACCAATAATTTTTGCAAAAGCATGGTTACGTGTGGACAAAAGACACATATGAGACCATCGAGTAGATGCATCTATTAGAACCATGAAGTACCTGAACGGTCCAGACATTGGTTGTATGGGGCCACAGATATCTCCTTGAATGCGTTCAAGAAATTTTAGTGGCTCATTTTGGATCTTAATGGACGATGGCCGTATGATTAATTTCCCTCTAGCGCATGAAGTGCACATAAAATCTGAAGATTTCGGGAATTTAGCAGTAATTAACTCATGACCTTTAGAATTGCTAATAATTTTTCGCATCATCCCTATACCAGGATGGCTAAGGCGTTCATGCCAAATTTTGAATGCGTCAACATTCTGAAAAATTACCTTGTACGCAACATGAGGTACGGGGTTGATGTATGTGTAGTACAATCCGGATGGAAAAGAAGGAATTT
Organism: Miscanthus floridulus; assembly: GCF_019320115.1. Lineage (NCBI taxonomy): Eukaryota > Viridiplantae > Streptophyta > Magnoliopsida > Poales > Poaceae > Miscanthus > Miscanthus floridulus. The sequence continues at coordinate 14,702 of NW_027096641.1, read as the reverse complement.
TCTCAACAATTCCCTTGCCATATCCGCTATTTTTAGTAACAAGGAGAATTTCCTCATTATTGTCATCACGGGTTTTGATATGGAAACCATTTTGATGGATACCTCTATAACTTAATAAGGTACGCTTTGAATCAGGATACAATAATGCATCCTCAATTATAATTTGGGTACCCATGGGGAGTACAACAGTGGCACGACCAGAGCCAACTATCATAGCATCGCGCCCGGCGATTGTCAAAACATTTCCTTGTCTTTTTGTAAGAGTTTGGAAATATTTTGTTTCTCTAAGTATAGAATTAGTGGTACCACTGTCCACTAGGCATAATTCTTCCTCCATCAGATTGACCACCGTAGAAACTATATATAAATAAAGAATTTGATATAAAACTCTTTGATGATATATAGAATACATACTTTATTTATTGAATATCAAATGTGTACATTACATTTATTGGATATTCAAACCAAATAGTGATGACATTATTAAATATTTACAACACATAGGACATAAATTATTTTAACTATTATAATCACTAGGACATAAAGACACTAGAATCTAAGGGATTGGGAGCCTATTCAAAGTCTCCAAATATGTCGTTGGATGCATATTCCACGATCATATTGCCCGTATCAACAAGATCCTCGCCTCCTCGTATGTTGTTGCTGCTTGGTTCCATTGGAACTTGTTGCGAACAACCAGCCTCATTCCTGGTGGTGTCAGGTCGAATGTTGAAGTGGGCTTCATACTTCTGTCCTGGTGCAGCACGTCCGCGACCCACGAACTTTAAGTAGAGATCAACAAGATGACTTGGGGTACGACATTTCTTTGTAATATGGCTATAACAACCACACTTCTGACACACAGGTTTGTCATTCCTGTGTTTGGAAATGTTCTTACCCTTGTTGGGAACACGAGTTTGGGATTTCTTATTGCGTCTGCGTTGTTTTTTACCTTTCTTAGAATTTCCCTGAGGATGGGTCTTAGAAAGTCCACCATCAAATTTGGGTTTATTCTGAGTATAAGCATGTACTTCAGGCAATGGAGCAGACCCTATGGGGCGCTGCTGATTATTCCAAACCATAAGTTCAGAATGTTTTTCGGCCTCAAGTAAAGTTTGTATAAGCTCAGAATAAACCTGGAAACAGCTTTCATGGTATTGTTGTTGAAGAATCCTTTCAGAGGGAAGCATAGTAGACAGAGTCTTTTCTATTTAATCCGCATTTGTAGGTTATTTCTCGTAGAATTGCAACTTTGAGCAAATCCTATGAACAGCATGGTTATAATCACTCACAGTTTTAAAATCTTGTAAGCGAAGTTGCGTCCACTCATAGTTGGCCGCAGGCAGGTCAAGTGCCTTTGGTTGTTCATAGCGTTGCTTAAGAGAATTCCATAGATTTCGTGGGTTCTCTTCCAACAAGTATTCAGCCTTAAGATTAGGATGAATATGGCTCCTAATGAGATATAGGGCCGTGTATACATGTTGATCATCAAGAGGTGCAACACCATCTTCGGGTGGTAACACAGCTCGATAAAGTCCACGGGACGCAAGACTAACCTTTACGTCCATAGCCCATGTGGGATAATTGTGGCCGTCTAGAGCAAGCAAATCAAACTCTTTGACAGTCATTAATCCTACACGAGGCAAACCATCAAAACATTTTAAGTTATTAAAATGTTGTGGTGTGTTGTAATTATGGGATGCAAGATAGAGACAAGATAAATCTTGTATTATTAATGGTGTAAAGATCTCATGTGCATAATAAAATAATGGAGGTAGTCACCATAAAAGTGTAGACCTCAAATTGGGCATAGTCTGTATTAACAGTAGATGCCAAGTAATTATGCAAGTTGTATAAACACGTCTTAAGGTAGTCATCAAGAATGATGTAGACTTCAGTCAATTCGCAAACGAATTGGGTACGCACGTTGGGGATAGTCACTAAGTTATGGACTTAGTGTAGATCCCACAGTAGCAACTATGGTGCTACCTTATGTATGGCCAATAGGAATGCGAATTAATGGTAGTCATCTTTGTGAAAAAATGTAGACCAAATGTTCTCTTTTATGATGTTAGGTACGCACGTTGAGGATAGTCACTAAGTGTTTACTTAGTGTAGATCCCGCAGTAGCAACAGTGGTGCTACCTTGTGTATGGCCAACAAACAAATGGGGAACATGCGCGTTATACAATTGATGAGAAAATATACATAAAATGTCGCATCCATTATTTAAGCACGTAGTGCTTTAAAGTCAAAAAGCATAAAAGGGGCTTAAATAAAATGATCGATTGCAAAATTGATTAATGAATAAATAATTTGCAAGATCATGGTCGTAATAACAAGGATATTATTTATTGGATTTGCCATACATACAGGGACAAATACTTTGAATAATATCATAAATGGATATTTTACAATGATAAAATATCACAAGTACAACTATAGTTAAAGTCAGCGACTAAACACAAGAGTACTTAATTTTACGGCACATAATTATAAGAGACTAACAGAGTCTTATACGAATTAATGCTGAAAATATTAAATTGATGAAAACAGTAAATAGCTTGATTTGCCAAACTTGAATCCATCGGCATCCTTGATTTTGGCCCATGCGGGTCCATGCAGGCACGCACAGTGGAAATGGAGGGGGTGGCAAGGCACAGGCCTGTGGGCCGGCCTAGTTGCAGCCGCAGGCCTTTAAAAGGGGCTCAGCCGGTGGTTAGGGTAACCACCCACCGCCACAGCCATGTAAAAAGCAACCGCCGCCGCCGGTCATCAGTTCGAGTGCCGGGGCGAGGACGCAGGCACGGAGCTGCCACCGCGCGCGAGACGCAGGCACGGAGCCGCCTCCGTGGGTGCGGGAGGGGCCTTTAGCCGCCTCGATCCTAGCCGCCGCCGGCCACCGGACGCCGGAGTCTGGCCTGGCACGTGGAGCCGCGAGCCGTGAGCCGCCGGGCGCGTGAGGCGAGCACAGGGTCGCCTCTGTCGAGCGCAGGGGCCGTGGGCGCACGGGTCGCCGGCCGCGCAGGCTCGGAGCCGCGCTGGGGCTGCCAGCAACAACTGTCCGTCGGTCTGGCCATAGGGCGCTGGGGCCGCTGCCGCACGAGCTGTGCAAGGCGCAGATCGACTTCATCTCAAGGTAAGAACATCATCGATAGATGAAAACCAAAGATGTCTTACTGCTTCAACGATGACTTGTGACGGAGAAGGCTTCTGTTCTGGCGAACTCAGCGACGCACCATTCTTCTTGTGTTGCAGTGTAGCAACAGCGCTGGCGAACTCTTCTTGGCTTCTCAGCTTGCAGGGGAGAGCAAGTGCATGATAACGTGTTGAAAGTGAATGAAAATGAACAAGATTTTGGAACAACTGTTGCTTTCATCGATCTCCTAGGTATATATACAAGTGAAGAGTCGTGTTGTACTGACGCCGTACGGACGTGACTGTTCGGGGAAATGTAACTGTTCACCGGAACAATCTACTACCGAAGGGACATGCCCCTTCGTAGTGTTAACTGCTATACTAACTAACTGCTAGTTCTATTCATCTGTTGATGAGATCACTGGTGTCTGTTAGGAACAGACACCATTTCGTAACAACATGCATAGACAGCTACGGCGCAAGGATCTCGACATCGCTCAAGTCACCTTGTTAGCCCTTTAAGTTAATTACAAGCTATATATTTCACTCCATTGCATCTTTATAGGTACTTTAGGAAGAAGATAACTGGCATGATTTGTCCTTGCAGGATGCAGTACCACATCTGCAAAGAAATGAAGAAAAACCTTATTTACCTCTCTCCGACGAAGATTAACTACAGATGCATCACGGGTTACGAGTTGCTAGAAGATGCTACAGACCTTAAGGGCATGAACACGGAAGAGAGACGATAATTCCGGAAAACTCTGTGCAACACCCTTAAGTATCAGGTGGCAACATACATCTATAATTGCATGAACTCCATCGAGGAACATGGGTGTCTACTTGCCCCCTACTGATTCGGGTAAGTCAGGCTAGTTGAATCGTATCTGTAGCTAGTTTAAACTTGTATTATTTGAATTTTGCAGTCCGGGCAACAGCGGCTACTGGATTACATTCATAATCTATCCTCAGCTGCATCTGCGGTTGTATTGGACTCTTTGGATTACCCAAATGAGTCATACAAGGAATTTGAGAGCGTATTGAACTTTTAAATGACAATACTTATTCTTTTACACAAATAATCATATTGAATTTGTTGTTGACTCCCATTGTTTTCATACAACGCATACAGGATGTAAATTGAGGATCCCTAATCTGTCGACATAAGAAGTGAGCAGAACAAGGCAAAGAATGGCCACAATATAGCCATTAGGCGCAACATCTCGGTACGTATCAAGTCATATGCGGTACAAATTAAATAACAATGCATACTCTCTATATGTTTTAATCGATTGTGTCGTATTATATCGTGTAGTGCGTCAAAAAACCTCCAGGGACACTACTATGTTGATTCTACAGTTGCGAGTACCTCATGGAGTCCGAGAAGTTCAGCATCAGCTACGGGGTGCTAATGAATTAACAAAGATGGTGGGAAATTAAGGAGACGAATCGACGAGAAGTGCCTAACAAGAACCGTAGCGGACATATGTAGCTTCATCATACATAAATGTGTGCATCAAAACAGAGCATGCTTCAACCACGAGAGCGACATCGCATGGGATGAGAAGTACGACAAGATCAGAAACTGGGATCAGATACACTTAGAGGATTACAAGATTGCTGATCTTGATTAGAAAAAAGTGGACTCTGAAACATTTGAACTCTTAGTTTCATATGTATATGATATGTGACTTGTTGTCCGTGCTATGACGATAACGATACACCAATATGATATGTGTATGTGTGTGTGCGCGCACGCGCTTTATGCATGCGTATTGTCTTGGTTCTCAGTATATATATTTGTGTCTGTATTTAAATTATGAAAACAGAATTCAAATAAAATGGCAGCAAATGAATGTTTTTGAATCTGGACAAGAGTTAACGGAGACGGGCGCCTTGTATGCAGCTACCTACCTCTGCTAATCAATTAACGGAGGCGGACGCCCTCGATGGCGGGCTTCTTCTAGTGGCCGCCTTCGTTAAGAATATTAACACAAGCAGCCGCCTTGAGCCTTGAGAGAACCACCTGCGTTAATAGGATTAACGCCGGCCTCCGTAAAGTGGTATTAACGCAGGCGGTTAATTGAAGGTCCGCCTACGATAACCCAATACGGTTGCCTGCAAAAACCAAACCAGTAGCAGTGACCGTGCAGTATGGGAAAATGAACGTACTCTAATAATAACAAGCACATACCCCGGCCCGGAGGTGACATATTGTGTTTTATGATCAGTGGTCTGCTATTTCTAAATATTTGATAAAACAACTAAATAAAGAAAAATGGAAGACCACGTGAGAGAAACTACAATAACCGGTGTACTGACGTAAAGTTTTTTGTTTGCTTATATTTCTGTATGGGCCATGGCAGGCCTCCGTTTCTGCTAAAGGGTCAGTTGGGCCGAGCCGGCCATAGACGAAGTTCCATTCCATATGTGGTCGGACTCGGACATGAAGGGCTGTGTAAAAGTGCTCAATGCTTTGCCCGTTAGAAGCGGTTCTGGACTGGACCGCAGTTGCCGCTGCTCCACTCACTCTCCCATTCGCTATTTCCCTCTCCCTCCCACACGAACACGCCGGTGAGCAACAGGACAGCAACACGCCGGTGAGCAGCAGGCACTCGTCTGCCCTGCCGCGTCACCGCAGATCGAATCGATCCGATCCATCACCGTGTCTTAGCCCGGCTCCGTCGTCTTGGTGCGTTCATGGCGGTGAGTGATCGCACTGGAGTACTGCTGCATGTTGTTATCTACGACCTGTTCTTTTTTTTCCCCAATTTGATCTCTCAGTGCGTTCGGATTGATGTGCGCATTTTGTCGATGTTGGTCAGTATTACCTTGGTAATCCATCATGGAATAGTTTTTCTCCCTTCCTGAGTAAACGAGATGTGATGGAAATATGGAATAAATGCAGTGAAATCATACACGAGATTTAATTCAGAATCTGAAAGCAGACACCAATGCATGCAGCGAGATCGATTTCACTGATGTTACTAATGTTGTAGAGAACAAACTAACAAAACCCCCGTCATCAACTCATCATACATACTACATTAGTAACAGCGGGTTGTTTTTAGCTCGGATCGGATCCATGAGATTTTCTTACAGTACAGAACGAGAAGGGCATCTTGTTGCTAGGGACGCACCCAGACTGACGAGGCCCATTCTTTCATCACTGTATTTTCCAACTTTGCACTGGTCTGCAGTCTGCTCAATGCACAAAGAAGGAACCGTTAATAAGTAGACAAATTAATAGTCAATTAATGGAACTGAACTTGGTTTAGTCCCAGTATGCTTGCTAGGTGCCTTGCTTCAGTTTCTTCATCAGGAAGATGGTAAAACATGAATAAGCCCTGATTAGCTGATGATCGTCATGCATGTCTGCTAATGCAGGTCCGGCTGGACCCTGGCTGTTTGAGGATAGGAGTCGCTCCAGCTGAAATTTGCACATCATCACCATCAGCATCACCATTCACCATCACCATCACCTTCACCACAGCCCTGCACTTCCCCCAATTGGACCATCGATGTCTCGGACGTGAGTCAGACGATCCATCTCCCTGCACCACCAATATCTTGCATTGCTGCTCATATCGTTCATGTGTTTTTTGTTTTTTTTTTGGCGGGCAATATTATCTGTGTTTTACAAGGGGGAAAATTTTAGTGGTTTTTGTTGCGTCTACTTAGGCCTGTACATGGTCTGGGTTTCCCGGGTTATGGACTTATGGTTAATTTTCAACCCAACCCGTGTGTCTAATGTCTAGTATATGGGTTGGTTAGGTTCAGTGAGTTGGGTTGGTTTACGGTTTCCGCGACTATGGAGGTTTCGTCTGCAGCAGCTACCTGGCCTTTGCTGTGGGTCTGGTTTACGTAGGAGCGCCGCGCCACCGCCCGAGTAGGCAAAAAAACCTAGTCGATGTCCATACGGTCATACCACAAAAACTGTTCTCTTTGGCAAAAAGATCAAATCAGTGACCAATGTTCAGCAACATATTCAGCGTTTCAACGTAACATGTGTTTCGTTCTGCACAGTACAATCTAATAACCAAAGCTCATTCATTGATTGATCTAGTGTTCTCTCTGCTTCAGGTCAGAACTATCAAGGTGACAAACGTGCCTCTCTCAGCAACCGCGGAGAACATGAAGGAGTTCTTCTCCTTCTCCGGCGAGATCGACTTCGTCGAGATGCGAAGGTGTGATCGATTCCCTTGCCAACTCCCAAGTCCTAAACCATGCACAATTTTTCCCAACTCCCATGGGCTTGTTTCTGCTCTAAATCATGGCAGGGACTCGGAGACGTCTCAGGTCGCTTATGTCACCTTCAAGGAGTTCCATGGAGCTGACACAGCTCTGCTCCTCTCTGTATGCATGCACACCTAGCTTGCGTCCGTCTAGCATCTATCTCTCAACATTTTTCTTTTTAACTTTCAGTAAATCCTTTCGATCTCCTCTTGATTGCAGGGATCTAGCATGTGCGGCGATGTTCCTGTGAACATCGCACCAGTGGAAGACTACGAACTGCCACCGGAAGCCTACTCCCATACAGAAGCAAGGTCACCGGCGGCACCGGGAACGCCGACCGGGGAGGCCGTGAAGAAGGCGGAGGAGGTGGTGAGCACCATGCTGGCCAGGGGCTTCGTGCTGAGCAAGGACGCGCTGCGGCGCGCGCAGTCTTTCGACGAGCGGCACCAGCAGCTGCTGTCCACGGCGACGGCGCGGGTGGCGTCGCTGGACCGCCGCCTGGGGCTCAGCGACAAGTTCAGCCTCGGCACGGCCGCGGCCCGCGGCGCCGCGCGCGGCGTCGACGAGCGGTTCCAGGTCACGGAGCGCGCCTGGGGCGCCTTCTCCGCGGCCGGGGAGGTCGTGGCCAGCAGCCCCTACGCGTCCCGCGGCGCCGCCTGGGTGTCGGCCGCCGTCGGCGCCGTCGCCAGGGCCGCGTCCGACGTCGGCGCCATGACCATGGAGAAGGTGGTCAGGGCCGAGGTGGAGGACTTGGCGGCGGACGGCGCGGGCGCCGAGGTGGGGCAAGGGCACGCGGCCCGTGTCGAAGTGCACGACGGACAGGGAGTTGCAGCTCACCACGGTGACCAAAAGAATAAGGCAATGTAGAAGTACATACAGGAGTAGTATATGACTGATGATTTTTTTTTCTTCGGCTTTCTTACTTAGTTATACACAATGAATGCATAAAGGTTTTTGAAAAATAAGATAGAAATGGAACTGCATGCATTTGTCCTGTTAATTTGACACAATATATTCTATATCTTTTTCGGTTTGAGATAAGTTCAAATTTGGCACGAAATTATATTAAGAATTTTAATAAAGATCTGTTGCTTTATTAGAGCACTGGTTTTTAGCTTACCAATCAGTCACATTTTCTAGTAGACATCGAATGTAGATTGAACAACTTAGATTTGTATTCGCAAAAACAACTTAGATTTGTTTGGGTAAAATTGTCACTTCCTGCTCAAACAGCGATAATGGGTCTGCTGCTCTCTGATAAAGCATGTTTAAGGTGTTTAGTGGCCCGTTTGCTGCTGGGCTGCTAGCAGGCTTTTCTCAAGCTGCAGTCCAGGAGTTACCGGCCTTGAGTTTTCTTTGTGGCAAAAGTCATTTCAACTCCTTCAATATCACAATAGTCTATTTTTTCCTTGAATTTAAAATTAGATATCTTACCACCACCACCACTGTGAGCTCGAGATGGCGGACTAGAGAGGGGGTGAATAGTCCTTTCTAAAATTAATCGCGTTGGCTAACCGAAACAAGTGCGGAATTAAAACTATCGGTCTAGCCAAGACTACACCCCTTTATTTATGTTCTCTAGCACCTTCCAAAGATACTAATTAAGCAACAAAGGTGCCGAGCTAGCTAGAGCTCACCTAACCAATTCTAGAAGCAAGGTCACACAAACCTATGTCACTAGTACTTCAAGCAACAAGGGAGCTCCTACACAAGCTAGTAAGCAAAAGCACAAAGCCACCTAAGCTCACTAGCAATGCTCAATAACAAGACAACCAATGCCAAATTAGAGAGCGCAATTACTTAGCTATACAAATTAAGTAATGTGACTAACAAGGTTATACAAACTAAATTAGCCACGCAAGGGAGCTACTTCTATGCTACACAAGCAAGAAGGTAACTAGTAAGCTACACAAGCTAACTAATTACAAGAGCAACTACACAAGTATAATGTATATGAAATATAAATACAAGCTTGTGAAAGGGGATTGCAAACCAACAGGAAGAACAAGGTTGACACGGTGATTTTTCTCCTGAGGTTCACGTGCTTGCCAACACACTAGTCCCCGTTGTGTCGACCGCTTACTTGGTGGTTCGGAGACTAATTGGCATCACCCGCCAAGCCCGCACGTCGGGCACCGCAAGAGCCTACCCCGAAAGTGAGGGTAGCTCAATGACACGCTCAACTAGAGTTGCTCTTCGCGGCTCCCGCGGGGCGAGCACAATGCCCCTCACAAAGCTCTTCTCCAGAGCACCGCACAAGCTTCTTGCGGGCTTCGACGGAGACCACCACCAAGCTGTCTAGGAGGTGGCAACCTCCAAGAGTAACAAGCACCACCGGCTTGCAACTCGATCATCTGCTAGTGCCACTCGATGCAACCTCACGATGCAATTGTGTGGCAGAACCTCCTAAGAAATCGGGCCCACATGCACCTACCTTTGTCTTAACAGACCTAGGATAGCGTACACGAGTTCCCAACAACTCAACAGGTCTGTCGGGTGTCCTCGGGAAACCCGAATCATCCACGTTTCTCTTTTCAAATAGGATCCCAATCACAGTCATTGCAGATTACAACAGTTTATTCAAATATATACCAGAGTAAAAGATAGCGGAAGTCTTAAGACAGTATTATTACAAACCAGTTGTTTTCAAACTTACAATACCATAAGTGTCATACGACCATAGTAGCGGGATAATATTACATTAACTTTATTTATCATACAAACTAATGCCTTGTCCAAAGGCCATTCATTACTCCTCATCATCATCGTTGACTTCAAACACTGACATGCAGCAGGGACCAAAACAAGCCTGCGCATGCGACTCACCTGCAACAAGGGTTAACAAACCCTGAGTACAAAGGTACTCAACAAGACTAACCCGACGTAATGGGGTGTAAGACTTTAGAGATGCAGGGATTTGGGGCAAGGTAAGGATGTAGCAAGGTTCAAAAGTTCTTTGCCAAAAGCTTACTATCCTTCATGCTAGTTTCAAGTTTACCACTAGTTCATTTAGTTCATTATCTCAACTAAATTTATATTTCCCATATTCCATTCCTTCTCATTCCATTCTATTTCTCATATATTAGTAATTCACCAGTACTACATTGCTTCTGTAATGAATCGAGTCTCCATATCCGTGGAGCACCGGCAATTCGAATTGATTCAAGTCCCAGCTGGGGATTCCTTATCACACGACATATGTAGAACTTAATCTTGCATATATCAACCTCGCTACCGGATCCTCCTATACTAAGCCGTCTCCACGCCACCCGAGAGCACAGCACACCTCAAATCCGGCCACATTCCAGCCACGAGGGTACACGCTACTCCCGCCATCTCTCCACTCCCAGTGCGCGGGCATTCATCTTAGCATCGGATTAGCCGAAGTAGGCTTACCGGAGTATGTGACCAGTACTACAAAGTGTCTCGTTCAGAAGATCCACAATGAGTGGCCTTTAAGCGACATAGTCGGCAACATTACCCAACGTTCAAGATAAGTCACCCGACTAGTCTCTAGTTCATTCTACCTTCTTTCTTTCTTTGGCCAGTATGCCATCTTTGATTGTATCAAAACTTTTGCTTTGAAAGCCTATCATAAAGCATACTAAGCATTCTACGCCTTTGTAAATAAAAACATCTTCAAGGATGGTAAACAATTATCAAGGTAGGTAATGCATCAAGTAGGTAACATTTGAATTAAACAACTTAATGCAATAAATAACATAGGTGATAACTTTTCAAAGTAAACAAGGTAATGGCTTAATGCATAAACCGGGGCTTGCCTTCGTTGACGATTTCCGGTTCCGAATTAGTACCACAATTATCAAATCCCGTGACAACCGGGGATTCTTCCAGAACTTGCTCAACTAGAATCATTTCGTTCTCGGGTTCTACACGAAATAATAACATATGCTTTAACATGATGATAATGTAAACATGATGCTTTCACGGTACACGAAATGTAAAAACACCCGCAAACGATTTTATTTCTTGGTACAGTTGCAAGCCAACAAAACCAACTTGCAATCCTACCATTAAGAACCACACATGTGACTTGACCAAATGGATCTTGAAACCCTACTAGTCACAAAACATGACCAAAACAAGATCCAACACTAATCAAACACTTAGGGTTTGCTTTTATTTATTTTTGAATTAATTTGGAATTAAGCCCAACAATTAACTTGTTCCAAATAACCTGAAAATTTTATGTAAGCTTCCTTATGACAAATTAGTGTACCAAAACAAATTTCATAATTTTTGGAATTATACAGTGACCTACAAAAATCATGGAAATTGCATTTTTCAATTAATGGACTGAATATTTGAACATTCAAAATTTATCCAAATTTCAAATTTCAAATTTTTAAATAATACTAGAACATGTACAGAAGCTACACAAAAATTTTCAGAATTTTTGGATGTGTAAATAAATTCCTACAAAATTGCAAAATTGCTGCACTATTCAAAATCAGAAAATAAACAAAACTCACTATTCTCTCTCTTGCTCTCACTGACAGCCGGCCCCCACCTGTCATCCCCAACCTCGGGTCATTGACCACGGCTCCGATGGCGCTGACCGACGCTAGCGCACCGACGGTGAGCTTAACTGCGACGACCATGGTATCTAAACACTCACAAAGACTAGCCGCGTCGATCTATGGCATTTCAGAGGTGGATTACGACACGGAACTAGGCTCAAGCCGTCCATGGCGGACGTGGTGCCACGGCAGCGTTACGCCGGCGAAACAAGACCGGTTGAGATCAAACAAAAGGCTCAGAAAAGATCAGCAGCTCACCCGGGATGTGATGAAGCAAAGAACGAGACCGGAGGCACTACGGTGACGCGGGTCGACGGTGACAGTGCTCACGGCGGAGAAGACTTCGTCGGCGACGTAGTTCCGGCGACTGCAGTGGGCAAAATGACCAAGCAAGGGCGAAATAAGGACCATAGCATCAAGACGAAGCTATAGAACCTACAAACAAGGACCATGGCTCACCAGATGATGCTGGCCGCGGTGAACCAGAGCTTCGGTCGAGATCGCCGGCCGCGAGGAAGAAGAGTCGCTAGCGGCAGTTCTCGGTGGACTCAGACAACCTCAGTTGGTGGGATGGGTTCGGAAGGAAGAGACGGAGTTGTATCACCGATTTGCCGAAACTGGTTTGGACTGAGGAAGCGAGGGGAACTCGCCGGAGTTGAGACGGCGACGTCGGGAAACAGAGCAGGGAAAGAAAGGACGACGACGGCGTTCCGGGCTTTATAGCGCGTCCAGGAGCGCGCGGAATCGACACGCAGTGAGCATGCAGTGCCAGCGCGAAGCCAAGAGCGGCCGAGGGCGAGCCTGGAAGGCCGGAGAAGGTACGTCGGCGGTGGGCGGTGATCGTGACACTGTTCATGAGAATTACAGAATTGACACTGAGTTTAATTTGCAAATTACTCACAAATATCCTGAAGAAGTTGAAAATCTCCAAAAATGAAAGTTGCTCAACTTTTCCAGCTCTACAACTTTGCTTCAAGGAACATTTTCAAATTCTACCTCCATTTTGAAATTTGAATTTGGGGTGCATTTGAGTATTTGAATCATTTCAAAATTACTCCAAATTTTACATGTAAACTTGAAAAACTTTGAATACCAAAGTTGATCCTTATAAAATAAGCTCCAACTTTGCTTTTTGTCACAACCCCAAATTCCAAATGGATTTTGAAATATCAAAAAGGGGCAAAAAGGACTTTTATAATTTAAAGCTGAATTCAAATTTGATTTGATTTCCTATTGTCTTAAATTTGAATTTTGACCAATAACTTGGCCCATTAGGTTTATTTGAGTCAAATGACATATGATCTCACATGATCACATGAATGTTAACCCCTGTGGTCATGATCTGTATTTAGGGTTTTTGAAACACATCACATGAAATAACAACATTATGAAATAAACCTTATTTAGTGAATGCATTCAAAACTTTATACTAAATGAATGCTTTGCAATGCACATGATGACATGTCAAATTTTAGTATTAGGTCAAAACACCAGAGGTGTTATAACCCTTCCCCCTTAAAGAAATCTCGTCCCGAGATTTAAAACTTAAGGCTAAGTAATGGAAAAGGAAATGTGTCAAGCTAACACATTACAACTTTATTCAAAAGGCTAGCGAGGGGGTTTTCCATTCTGTTAATAACAAGACAGGTTACAATATAGACAAGGTATTGCAACTAGATAGAAGCGAAGAAGTCAGGAAAGTTCTCTTCTAAGTAATCCTCAGACTCCCAAGTAGCTTCATCTTCCGTGTGTTGATTCCATTGTACTTTGTAGAACTTGATCGTACGTCTCCGAGTGACTCGATCTTTCTGATCTAAGACTCTAATGGGGTACTCGGCATAAGTCAAATCAGGTTCTAGTTCTACACCACCAAAGTCGATCTCCTGGTCAGGTACTTGAAGACACTTCTTTAATTGAGATACATGAAATATATCATGTACCGCTGACATGTGATCTTGTAACTTGACGCGATAGGCGACTGGTCCACATCGTTGTTGGATCTGAAAAGGACCGACATAACGGGGCACCAACTTTCCCCGAATCCCAAATCGATGAACTCCTTTCATCGGTGATACCTTGAGGTAGACATAATCTCCCACTTTGAATTCTAGCGGTCTTCTCCTCTTATCAGCATAGCTTTTCTGTCGGGATTGAGCTATCTTCATATTAGCTTGTATGAGTTTAACTTTCTCTTCTGCTTCCTTGACCACATCCGGTCCAAAGAACCAACGTTCTCCAGCTTCTGACCAATTTACAGGTGTTTGGCACCTATGGCCATACAGTGCTTCGAACGGTGCCATTTTAATGCTCTCTTGATGGCTGTTGTTATATGAGAATTCTGCTAAGGGAAGGCATTCATCCCATTTAGCACCAAAGGAAAGAACACATGCTCTCAACATATCTTCAAGAATTTGATTTACCCTTTCAGTCTGTCCGTCTGTTTGCGGATGATAAGCAGAACTACGGATAAGTTTAGTTCCTAAAGACTCATGTAAACTTTTCCAAAACTTGGATATGAACAATGATCCTCTGTCAGAGACAATGGTCTTGGGTGCCCCATGCAGACTGAAAATTCTATCAAGGTAAATCTTTGCATACTGCTCCGCTCGATATTTATCTCTGACTGGTATGAAATGAGCTATCTTGGTTAGACGATCAACAATAACCCATATTGAATTGTAGCCTGCAGATGTCCTAGGTAATCCCACGATGAAGTCCATACAAATATCTTCCCACTTCCAAGATGGAACTGGCAACGAATGTAATGGACCTGCAGTCTTCATATGA
>NW_027096640.1:0-40000 GCF_019320115.1 Miscanthus floridulus | reverse complement strand
ACTGCTTTGACTCTCTGGCAAACATCACACTTGGCCACATATTGAGCTATTTCTATCTTCATTTTGGTCCACCAATATCTCTTTCTCAGATCATGATACATTTTGTTGCTACCCGGATGAATGGAGTATCTTGTAGAATGGGCTTCATCAAGAATCTGCTTTCGCAGCTCCGGATTTTTGGGTACTACCAACCTATCCTTGAACCATACGACATCTGACTCATCAATCTTGAAACATGTTGGTTTTCCAGATTTGACTTTATCCTTAATATGGACTATGCCCTTACTTTTCTGTTGAGCAGCAATGATCTGATCTTTGATAGTGGACTCAACTACAATATTGGACAGTGAACCTTGTTCTATGATTTGTAAATCCAGATGCTCCATCTCTTGACACAATGTTTGCTGCATAGGTTCCACAATTAGGCAATAACAATGACTCTTGCGACTCAGGGCATCGGCAACCACATTAGCCTTGCCCGGATGATAATGCACTTCTAAGTCATAATCTTTGATAAGTTCTAACCATCTTCTTTGCCTCATATTCAGCTCTGACTGGGTGAAGATGTATTTCAAACTCTTGTGGTCCGTATAGATATGACATATATTGCCCAATAAATAATGTCGCCAAATCTTGAGTGAATGGACAACAGCAGCTAATTCAAGATCATGGGTGGGATAATGTTCTTCGTGCTTCTTGAGTTGTCTGGAAGCATATGCTATGACTCTGCCTTCTTGCATAAGAACACAGCCAATACCAATTCCGGATGCATCACAATAGATATCAAATGGTCTCTCGATATCAGGTTGTGCTAATACTGGTGCAGTTGTCAACAACTTCTTCAATGTCTGAAAGGCCTCTTCACATTTGGTTGACCATACAAACTTTGTTTGATTTTTCAACAGTCCAGTAATTGGCTTCGCAATTCTGGAGAAGTCAGGGATAAACCGACGGTAATACCCTGCCAACCCCAGGAAGCTACGAACTTGATGAACAGTTGTAGGTGCTTTCCAATTAAGGACTTCTTCTACTTTGCTCGGATCAACAGCTATACCTTCAGCAGATAGCACATGACCCAGAAATTGTACTTCCTCCAACCAAAATGCACATTTGCTGAATTTGGCATATAGTTGGTGATCTCTTAATCTTTGTAGAACAATACGGAGATGTTCCGCATGTTCCTCTTTGCTCTTAGAGTAGATAAGAATGTCATCAATAAACACCACGATAAACTTATCCAACTCAGGCATGAAAACTGAGTTCATCAGGTACATGAAATGAGCCGGGGCATTAGTCAGCCCAAAAGACATGACTAAATACTCATATAGTCCATATCGGGTAGTAAACGCTGTCTTTGGCACATCTTCATGTCTGATCTTAATCTGGTGGTAGCCTGATCTTAAGTCTATCTTTGAGAATACCTTAGCTCCCACAAGTTGATCAAAAAGTAAATCGATTCGGGGTAAGGGATATTTGTTCTTGATGGTGACTTCATTTAATGGCCTATAGTCAACACATAACCTTAAGGTTTGGTCCTTCTTCTTCACGAAAATAGCAGGACATCCCCAAGGTGATGAACTGGGTTGAATGAAACCCTTGTCTAACAACTCTTGTAGTTGCATTTTTAATTCTGCTAATTCTTTCGGTGGCATCCTATATGCTCTTCTGGACACTGGTGCTGTCCCTGGTTTCAGATCAATTCTGAACTCTACGTCTCGGTCTGGTGGCAGACCAGGTAGGTCATCGGGAAAGACATCCGTAAACTCACATACCACTGAAATTCCCTCGGCTCCTTCAACAATAGTTGCACAAACTGTCTCCACTGTGCTCTTAGGAAAAGGAAGTTGGATGAGAAGTTGGGTTTTGCTGTTAGGTGCATTTACCCTTATTGTTCTACGCAGGACATCTATGATAGCCCCATGTTGAGTTAGCCAGTTCATACCAAGGATCACATCTATATCTTGATCCTTTAATATCAGCATATTGGTAGGGAACTCATATCCTCCCAAATCAATAGGTACATGCTGAACTACCTCCCTTGTACAGATTCGTCCCCCTGGCGACTGTATATGATAGGGTTCTTTTGTTTCCCCAATAGCTATCCCATGCTTCACGACAAATGTACGATTGATGAATGTATGGGATGCACCAGAATCAAATAAGGTAATTGCAGGATGCTTAGCAATGGGAAACATACCCATCATAACCGGTTCTCCTTCTAGAATAGATTCCACTTGCGTATAGAATACCCTTCTAGTTTTCTTCTCAGTGGGACCCTTTTGATGGTTCTGAGCATTGCCCTTGTACTGATTTGGAGTTTGATTAACAGGGGCTTTGGTTGCATCAGGATTGTTCTTCCTAGGATACGGACATTCTCGGGAAAAATGCCCGGGTTTACCACAATTATAGCATGGAAAATTGTGATTCTGGGGAGTAGCATTGCGGTTTGCATTATTTGTATTGTTCTGCTGCTGCGGTGCTTGATGTGTATAAGGTGTATTAGTTGTAGGGCGAATGAAGATTTGCTGCCTGCTTTGGCCTTGTTGTGGGCGGAATGGCGTACGGCCATGATTCTGAGGATGGTATACTATCTTCTGACGCTTGCCACTTGATGATCCGGAAGCAAATATTTTCTTCTTCTTCGCCTCCTTGTGTCGGCGGTAATTTTCTTCCGAAGCGATAGCAATGTTGATTGTTTCGTGGTAAGTTGCATTACCACAGGCTGCCATCATTGTCTGAAGTTTAGTGTTCAAGCCTCTAAGAAAATGATTCTTTTTCTTCCTGTCGGTATTGACATACTCAATAGCATACTGCGACAGGTGGTTGAAACGCCCAACATAATGCATCACCGGGTGCTCCCCTTGCTTAAGAGCCAAAAACTCTTCCAACTTCATGGTCATCACACCGTCTGGAATATAATGTGCCCTAAAGGCATCCTTGAACTCCCTCCAGTTGATTTGGTGACCAACGGGCTGTACTGCTACCAAATTTGCCCACCAGGCACCAGCAGCTCCTCGGAGTTGCTGTGCCGCAAACCTTGGTTTTTGAACCTCAGTACAGTGGATCAGCTCGAACTTTTGATCTATTGTCCTAAGCCAATCATCAGCTTCTAAAGGTTCGTCTGCCTTAGAGAACATAGGCGGACGTGTGTCAGTAAAATCCACATAAGTTGACTCGTCGTTTCCATTATTACGACGGCCACGATTAGGGTGTGGTGCCTGCTGATTCTGCGCCAACTCCCTTAACAGCCTGGCATTCTCTGTCGTTGCGTTGACGAGTGCGGCTATGGCATCTGCCATAGTCGAGGGCATTGGTGGAGGATTTGGGCACTCATCATCGTCGTGCGAGCCACTAGCACCAGTTCGGGTGATAGGACGAGGCATCTGTTAGAGAAACACATTTACTTACATTATTCTTTATTGAAAGCTTTTAAAAGGTTGCATACTACAAAGGGTTCTTATTTATATTACATGTCTTGTATCCCACAAGACAACCCTGGTTTTCTAGGAAAGCAGTAAAGGAACTACTTCTACTCCAAGCTTTCAGTCTTCGTCATCCGTGCCCGTATCGGACGAAACTTCATCTTCATCTGAGAAGTACACTAACTCCTCAGGATCCTCCTCCTCTTCTTCATTCTCGACTTCTCCTGGAGCTACAATCATTTCTTCATCGGTAACTTCACCATCCCCATGAGGAGGATGAAGTTGAGCATACAGCATATGGACATTCTCATGCAGAATGGCATTGTCCATCTCTAGGTCCTCTACGTAGAACTCCAACTCATTGACGCGTTTATTGGCCGCATCTTCTCGTGTCCAGGCTTCATTCCGCAGCTCCATGGTCATGGTGATGCCCCTTTGCATTTCCGCCAGCTCTTCTTGGTTTTTGGCATGAGCTCGACGAAGAGTGTTGAGCTCCTTGTTAAGGTTCTCGACGTTGGTAGGGTTGCTCGAAGATCCTGCCTCTCCTAGGTTCTTGGAACTTCCTTCACCAAGCTCGTGATTTCTTGGCGCCAATTGGTGACGCGGGACTCCATGAGGTCCGGTGGACTTGCGTGCAGTTTTCTTGGTCTTTGCCATAGCCTGAAGAATTTAGGGTAGGACTATAAGAATAGCTTGAGGATAACGGAGGTTAGCAAGAATGGGATTGACATTACTTACCCAACCACTATTAAGGGGAATTATTATGCAATGTGCTCAAGCATGATGCATGAATCGATCTTACGAATCTACGTACAAAAGATTAGTATAATCATAAGTACTAGATTTTCATATTACATAGGACAAACCTAATCATATTATCCGCCACAGACTTTTCAAATAAGTCAGGATTGAGTCTAGATCAAAGGTCAGAAGAAAGAAATTGAACTTTCAAAATATCATGTTTACTTTCCTTGATCCAAATCATTTTGAAGGTTTTCCAAAGTAACCTACAATGATCTTAGATGGGAACTTCTCTGATACCAGCTCTGGCAGAACCTCCTAAGAAATCGGGCCCACATGCACCTACCTTTGTCTTAACAGACCTAGGATAGCGTACACGAGTTCCCAACAACTCAACAGGTCTGTCGGGTGTCCTCGGGAAACCCGAATCATCCACGTTTCTCTTTTCAAACAGGATCCCAATCACAGTCATTGCAGATTACAACAGTTTATTCAAATATATACCAGAGTAAAAGATAGCGGAAGTCTTAAGACAGTATTATTACAAACCAGTTGTTTTCAAACTTACAATACCATAAGTGTCATACGACCATAGTAGCGGGATAATATTACATTAACTTTATTTATCATACAAACTAATGCCTTGTCCAAAGGCCATTCATTACTCCTCATCATCATCGTTGACTTCAAACACTGACATGCAGCAGGGACCAAAACAAGCCTGCGCATGCGACTCACCTGCAACAAGGGTTAACAAACCCTGAGTACAAAGGTACTCAACAAGACTAACCCGACGTAACGGGGTGTAAGACTTTAGAGATGCAGGGATTTGGGGCAAGGTAACGCATTGCGAGCAGGATAAGAGGATTTAGTGACACCCTTATAATCAGTAAATGCTTCTGGCAGGTTATTTGCAATATGTTGCAAGTTTATGATTTTCTGAACTTGTTATTCAGTCTCTAGAGTACGTGGATCTGAGGGGGGAATGCCTTGGGCATTCCAGATGATTTCCTGGCATTCGTTTTGGTACTTGAAGTCTCCCCCTAATGCTGGGAAATGGTCCTCATTAAATATGCAGTCAGCGTATCGGGCCGTGAATAAGTCCCCTGTAAGAGGCTCGAGGTAGTTGATAATTGATGGAGATTGATATCCCATATAGATACCAAGTTTCCTATGTGGACCCATAGAAGTACGCTTAGGCAGTGAGATCGGTACGTATACAGCGCAACCAAATTTTCGTAGATGGGAAATATTTGGCATATTCCCACGTACTAATTGCAATGGGGAGACAACGTGATATGCAATTGGTCGCAATTGAATTAAGTCAGCAGCGTGTAAGACTGCATGACCCCAACATTGTAACACCCCAAGTGTTTGGCTTCCACATTTGCACTTGCATTTCATAAACATGAGCATCATTCATCCATTCATGAGTTTAGAATTGTCTGAAACATGCTTTTGAAACATTGCAACATATTGTTACCTTCTATGTGTGATTGTTTTAGGAAATGAATAGTGTGTAACCCTACACTCAAGTGCAACATGTGCAACACACTTTAGTGAAACATGGTTAGCTAGTACAATGCCACAAACTCATGAAACACATGAAACATGGTTTTGAAACAGAAGTAACAAAGTCACTTGTTTGTCCTTGTTTCATTACCTGTGATGCTTGATTTTGGTGTGACCAATGTGTGGTGTGGCTAATTATCCTCTTAAGCAACTTAGTTATACTTAGAGTGTCATTAGGAACAATGTTCATGTTGATCATTTTGCCTAATTAGGTTTCCAAGTCATGGTTTGACTATTATGGACCCCTAGAGCTCCTGAGTTTGACTATTTAAAAAGTGTAGTTTAGAGTGTTTGCATGTCTGAGCAACCTAAAGAAAAGTTGTAGCAAATTTTATAAGGAACAAACTTTGTTTAGGAGCCAAGTCATGAAAATGTGCAGAACATGTTCAAATTGGGCCCACAAGCCAGAAATCAGTGCTGTTTCAACAATTAAAAATTTTCTAAGTGTTGGAGCTATTTTCCAGTTTCATGAAGACGACTTTGGAGCTTTGTAGATTGAAATCCATGGCGATTTCGCTCGAGCTCATGTTGAGTCATTTGGAGTACTCACTTAGCTCTATCACATAGTTCAACTGGATTAGCTTTTGGTTGAGCCGATTAGGAGTTATGCATCGTCAAACATCGCCTGTCAGTCGACACGATTGGTAACTGAATCGGATTTTCAGACTTGCTACAGTGACCGACCGGCAGCAAAGCCCTGCCGCCGCGTGGCCGCCATGCACCGTGGCTGGCCTGACGCCATTACCCGGTGTCCTCCGCTTGAAGCCGCGTCCGCCTGCCTCTCTGCTCACTCTCCTTCACCCTCCATCGCCTTCCTCGCTTGCAGCAGTAGCAGCGCGCCAGCTCCGCCATTGCCGCCGAGCACACGCCATCGCCTAGCTCCCTCGCCACCATGAAAACACTGCCTCCAGCTAGCCCGAAGCTCCACCGTAGCCTCCTTTAGCTCTTCCACCTCACCGTTGGGCCGGCGAACCAAGGTAGTGGCCGCATTTTTTGTTTCCGCCGCCGCCGTACCTCGCCGGAGTTGGAGCTCACCGTGGCTAGCACAGCACAGCCTCTCTCATCCTTCCCTAGCCCTCGTCTAGCCTTCGCCATCGCAAGTAGATGCTCCGGTGATGACGCTATCGCCATTACCGGACTAGCCAACATGGCCAAGCGCCGCCGTGCGCCATGGCCGAGCCGCCGTACGCCGTGGCCGACGTGCCTAGGGTTCCCTAGCGTCTAGGTTTAGGGGTTCAATCGGTGCGGGAAGTCATGGCGAACGCGGAGGTACCCTCCCCGTCGCCAGAGTCCTCACCACCGGCGAGCTACACCGTTTCCACGCCGTCGCAAGCGCCATCCCCTGTTTTGTGTCGATGACAGGCGGGGCCTACTGACATGCGGGTCCCTGCTGTCAGTCACTATGCTATAGAAAGCTAGTTCATTTGTTCTGATTTTGATGCTATTTTGTAAAATCTATATCTAGAGTTTTGTAGATCCAAATTGGGTGGTTCCAATTTTGTTAGGATCATAATGAAGTGTAGTATTTAGGAAAAATATGACATGAACACTTGTAGTGGAAGTTTTGGATGAATTAAATTGAAACTTGAAATGTGTTTTTAAATGCATGCAAACTTATTTAAATTATATCTTGAGTTCCTTTGCTCCAAAAATTATGAAATTTTGTTGGTGATCTATTCCTTCTTAGGAGAAGCTCTGGTAAAAATTTGAGAGTCATTGCATGTATGGTTTTTGAGTTATAGATTTTCCTTTTATCATTGAATTATCCTTGAGTGAATTTTTGTAATTTATCTAGGAATCCAATAACCATGAAATTTTGTGGGAAATGTCCTAGTACCTTAAGGATGCTAGGAAAAATATAAAATCTGTTGCTTGACACTTTTCACTAGGGTTTCCTAATTATGTTATTTTAAGCCTTTATGCCTTGTCATTTTTGTATAGGATGTTATACTTTCTCAAATGATATGAACATTTTATAGTAGTCTACTTGGAGTATGTGATACCTACTGTAATTTTTGTAGATTAAATGGTGTAGTTTTCATATATGTTTACCATTTCCCCGAATTAATTAAATAATTAAATAAAGGCATTAAAAGAAATGAATTGGTGGTGAACACTTTACTTTCTGGTGTTCTTGTGACATGTGTGATTAGTGAGTAGAGTTGGTTTTGTCCAATTATTTGTTTGCAACGTAAGTTAATAAATATTTCCTGGTATTATGTCTTTCTGGACAGTTTTCGGGACTTTACAAATTTCCCCATGATATTTCGGTTTGCTGGGAATGTGGTGAATACAAAAGTTGTAGATAACTTATGTATCTAGCTCCTGTCAAAATTTGGTGGCATTTGGCCCAGTAGTTTAGGAGCTACAGCTGTTCAAAGTTAGATCACAGTTTTGCTTGCTCTCTGTCTTGTTGGACCTGATTATGTGGTTCTGTAATTTCGACCTGGTAAAGTTTGGAATCATGCCTTGAGGTCTGAAGATGAATTGTAGGCAATTTCATAAGCTTTCCAAATTGTCTAGTTTCCTGTCATTTCGATTTGTAGATGTCCAGTTTTGGTCAGTTTACTATACCGCTATATAAGTTCCTATTTTGCTGAAATACGAATGATTGTGTGTGTGCTCAGTTGCGATGTTCTTATTGATTGTTTAGGTGCTAGCCTCACTTGAGAACATGCTTAGGTGCAGGTGCTAGGTCCTTAACAGAAGATGAGCAATTGTACATTAGATTATATAAACTGGGTAAGTTAAAGTGATTTGAATAGAGCTTAAGTCGGAAAATGCGGACTGTAGTAAGCATGTGCATTCCCCGAGCATTTCTAACTTCGTTCATGTGCATCCATGATATTTATCGTGCGCATACATGCAATAGGTGTGCCAGAGGGAGTGATGCTGCTGGAGTTCGAGGGAGCGAGCCAGGAGGAGGAGCCCGAGGTGTAGGAAATAGACGCAGCAGCCGCCGAGGAGGAGTTGCCCGAGTGCCCTGACCACCAACCGTCCTCTTTCCTGAAAGGCAAGCCGCGGAGCATATTAAGTCTCCCATGTTTTTACAAACATCTTGAGTATCTCTTATTGTTGATGATGCATTAAGTATAGGAATTGGTTGGAACCAATTGTTGCATTATACATTCATCCTTGTCCAGATATCGTACTTGAATCTTATTTAAGTTCAGGAACGGGTTAAATGCTTAGCCATGCTTAGTGCGGTAGAAGTCAGGTGATTTCCTATCACCTGCGAGCTTTAGGATGAGGTGGATCACGGTTGGCTATATTTGCTATCGTGAAAAAGAACCATGTTAATAATGAATTAAGACCGGGCG
The DNA here is from genome assembly GCF_019320115.1 of Miscanthus floridulus. NCBI lineage: Eukaryota > Viridiplantae > Streptophyta > Magnoliopsida > Poales > Poaceae > Miscanthus > Miscanthus floridulus. The sequence continues at coordinate 30,945 of NW_027096640.1, read as the reverse complement.
GAGTCTTGTGTAGGTTTGGACATAGTGACTCCGTCTGTGTCATTTAAGGACCGATACATTGTACGTCCTTATGTCATGTTGAACGCAGCCTAACATTTAGCTGGCCGGATAACTCGTTCCGACCACGAAGCCTAGTAGCTTGATTCAGGTCGGGGACGTGAGCAGGGGTCGCAATCTGGATGGAAGTAAGGATGTGCGGAGAGCCATTGGCATAAGCCCAAGGGCGGGTTAAGTCACCGAGCACTCATGGCAGAGTGGTTCTCTGATTTTGCGGCACTGATCGGACTCGCAACTCCTGAATTGTACCAAAGGTGACTTGTTTGCAACCCTGACAGGGGAAGCAAGGTTTGTGTTAGGAATACCTGTCCAGCTGGATAGGAATCGATTCGAATCGCTGTCTCTTCCGGATAGTGATAAGTTGACTGAGCAGCGGCAACGTAGATTCAATTAATTTAACGATATGGTTAAATGGATAATGATGATAATGTTGTCATGATTTATACCTGCTATGGTTATTAATGTTTGCACCTTAATCAAATGATTGCTTAGTACAGGTGCTAATATAGATGACAGGTTAATGGCTAAAAGTCACTGCTAGTTCAGGTTAAGAGTTGATCATTATTACTTATGTTTTTTCTGCAAAAAGAAAGTGTCAGCCAGATCCACTAAATTAAGCTATGCATGATCCTTAGTGTCATTTGTTTTTGTTTCCGACGGGTAAGTCTAGCTGAGTACATTCTCATACTCAGGGTTTATTCCCTCTTGTTGCAGATGACCTTCTATATCAGGGCTTCTGTAAGTATTGTCTCCACCCGATGGGTGAAGAAGACTAGATCATGGGCATGATCTCTGTTTCTCTTATCTAAATGTTGTTGCGGGTTGTGATCAGCAAACCAGTATTTGTATTTGAACTCGGGTGTGTAAGTTAAACTATTTGCTTCCGCGTACTTTACAACACTTGTTTTGTAATAACGATGACTCTTAGGTGATGTAATCTATTTGCAAACTGTCTGTGAAATGTTATAATGTATGATATGTTATGTTGAATTATTGTGATCTTGGTTGTATGCAAGTTGGTTTGAAATCCTTCATGGTTTCAGTTGACTACCGGGTTTATATGGGCTCAAGTGCGAGAATTTGATCATTTCGGCGATTGTTTTTGTACTTGTGCTCTTATAAATTGGTCGGTTCTGTGACAAACATGAAGTTGGTAGGTTTCTGCTAAACCATTTTGTGTATGGACATATGGGACAGAGTGCTGAACTTGAATTCCCAAAGCCATACAATAATCGTTAAAAGCCTTTGAGGAAAATTCAGCAGCATTGTCCATTCGAATTGATTGAATTTGATGTTCAGGATGATGTGCTCTAAGTCTAATAACTTGACCAATAATTTTTGCAAAAGCATGGTTACGTGTGGACAAAAGACACATATGAGACCATCGAGTAGATGCATCTATTAGAACCATGAAGTACCTGAACGGTCCAGACATTGGTTGTATGGGGCCACAGATATCTCCTTGAATGCGTTCAAGAAATTTTAGTGGCTCATTTTGGATCTTAATGGACGATGGCCGTATGATTAATTTCCCTCTAGCGCATGAAGTGCACATAAAATCTGAAGATTTCGGGAATTTAGCAGTAATTAACTCATGACCTTTAGAATTGCTAATAATTTTTCGCATCATCCCTATACCAGGATGGCTAAGGCGTTCATGCCAAATTTTGAATGCGTCAACATTCTGAAAAATTACCTTGTACGCAACATGAGGTACGGGGTTGATGTATGTGTAGTACAATCCGGATGGAAAAGAAGGAATTTTCTCAACAATTCCCTTGCCATATCCGCTATTTTTAGTAACAAGGAGAATTTCCTCATTATTGTCATCACGGGTTTTGATATGGAAACCATTTTGATGGATACCTCTATAACTTAATAAGGTACGCTTTGAATCAGGATACAATAATGCATCCTCAATTATAATTTGGGTACCCATGGGGAGTACAACAGTGGCACGACCAGAGCCAACTATCATAGCATCGCGCCCGGCGATTGTCAAAACATTTCCTTGTCTTTTTGTAAGAGTTTGGAAATATTTTGTTTCTCTAAGTATAGAATTAGTGGTACCACTGTCCACTAGGCATAATTCTTCCTCCATCAGATTGACCACCGTAGAAACTATATATAAATAAAGAATTTGATATAAAACTCTTTGATGATATATAGAATACATACTTTATTTATTGAATATCAAATGTGTACATTACATTTATTGGATATTCAAACCAAATAGTGATGACATTATTAAATATTTACAACACATAGGACATAAATTATTTTAACTATTATAATCACTAGGACATAAAGACACTAGAATCTAAGGGATTGGGAGCCTATTCAAAGTCTCCAAATATGTCGTTGGATGCATATTCCACGATCATATTGCCCGTATCAACAAGATCCTCGCCTCCTCGTATGTTGTTGCTGCTTGGTTCCATTGGAACTTGTTGCGAACAACCAGCCTCATTCCTGGTGGTGTCAGGTCGAATGTTGAAGTGGGCTTCATACTTCTGTCCTGGTGCAGCACGTCCGCGACCCACGAACTTTAAGTAGAGATCAACAAGATGACTTGGGGTACGACATTTCTTTGTAATATGGCTATAACAACCACACTTCTGACACACAGGTTTGTCATTCCTGTGTTTGGAAATGTTCTTACCCTTGTTGGGAACACGAGTTTGGGATTTCTTATTGCGTCTGCGTTGTTTTTTACCTTTCTTAGAATTTCCCTGAGGATGGGTCTTAGAAAGTCCACCATCAAATTTGGGTTTATTCTGAGTATAAGCATGTACTTCAGGCAATGGAGCAGACCCTATGGGGCGCTGCTGATTATTCCAAACCATAAGTTCAGAATGTTTTTCGGCCTCAAGTAAAGTTTGTATAAGCTCAGAATAAACCTGGAAACAGCTTTCATGGTATTGTTGTTGAAGAATCCTTTCAGAGGGAAGCATAGTAGACAGAGTCTTTTCTATTTAATCCGCATTTGTAGGTTATTTCTCGTAGAATTGCAACTTTGAGCAAATCCTATGAACAGCATGGTTATAATCACTCACAGTTTTAAAATCTTGTAAGCGAAGTTGCGTCCACTCATAGTTGGCCGCAGGCAGGTCAAGTGCCTTTGGTTGTTCATAGCGTTGCTTAAGAGAATTCCATAGATTTCGTGGGTTCTCTTCCAACAAGTATTCAGCCTTAAGATTAGGATGAATATGGCTCCTAATGAGATATAGGGCCGTGTATACATGTTGATCATCAAGAGGTGCAACACCATCTTCGGGTGGTAACACAGCTCGATAAAGTCCACGGGACGCAAGACTAACCTTTACGTCCATAGCCCATGTGGGATAATTGTGGCCGTCTAGAGCAAGCAAATCAAACTCTTTGACAGTCATTAATCCTACACGAGGCAAACCATCAAAACATTTTAAGTTATTAAAATGTTGTGGTGTGTTGTAATTATGGGATGCAAGATAGAGACAAGATAAATCTTGTATTATTAATGGTGTAAAGATCTCATGTGCATAATAAAATAATGGAGGTAGTCACCATAAAAGTGTAGACCTCAAATTGGGCATAGTCTGTATTAACAGTAGATGCCAAGTAATTATGCAAGTTGTATAAACACGTCTTAAGGTAGTCATCAAGAATGATGTAGACTTCAGTCAATTCGCAAACGAATTGGGTACGCACGTTGGGGATAGTCACTAAGTTATGGACTTAGTGTAGATCCCACAGTAGCAACTATGGTGCTACCTTATGTATGGCCAATAGGAATGCGAATTAATGGTAGTCATCTTTGTGAAAAAATGTAGACCAAATGTTCTCTTTTATGATGTTAGGTACGCACGTTGAGGATAGTCACTAAGTGTTTACTTAGTGTAGATCCCGCAGTAGCAACAGTGGTGCTACCTTGTGTATGGCCAACAAACAAATGGGGAACATGCGCGTTATACAATTGATGAGAAAATATACATAAAATGTCGCATCCATTATTTAAGCACGTAGTGCTTTAAAGTCAAAAAGCATAAAAGGGGCTTAAATAAAATGATCGATTGCAAAATTGATTAATGAATAAATAATTTGCAAGATCATGGTCGTAATAACAAGGATATTATTTATTGGATTTGCCATACATACAGGGACAAATACTTTGAATAATATCATAAATGGATATTTTACAATGATAAAATATCACAAGTACAACTATAGTTAAAGTCAGCGACTAAACACAAGAGTACTTAATTTTACGGCACATAATTATAAGAGACTAACAGAGTCTTATACGAATTAATGCTGAAAATATTAAATTGATGAAAACAGTAAATAGCTTGATTTGCCAAACTTGAATCCATCGGCATCCTTGATTTTGGCCCATGCGGGTCCATGCAGGCACGCACAGTGGAAATGGAGGGGGTGGCAAGGCACAGGCCTGTGGGCCGGCCTAGTTGCAGCCGCAGGCCTTTAAAAGGGGCTCAGCCGGTGGTTAGGGTAACCACCCACCGCCACAGCCATGTAAAAAGCAACCGCCGCCGCCGGTCATCAGTTCGAGTGCCGGGGCGAGGACGCAGGCACGGAGCTGCCACCGCGCGCGAGACGCAGGCACGGAGCCGCCTCCGTGGGTGCGGGAGGGGCCTTTAGCCGCCTCGATCCTAGCCGCCGCCGGCCACCGGACGCCGGAGTCTGGCCTGGCACGTGGAGCCGCGAGCCGTGAGCCGCCGGGCGCGTGAGGCGAGCACAGGGTCGCCTCTGTCGAGCGCAGGGGCCGTGGGCGCACGGGTCGCCGGCCGCGCAGGCTCGGAGCCGCGCTGGGGCTGCCAGCAACAACTGTCCGTCGGTCTGGCCATAGGGCGCTGGGGCCGCTGCCGCACGAGCTGTGCAAGGCGCAGATCGACTTCATCTCAAGGTAAGAACATCATCGATAGATGAAAACCAAAGATGTCTTACTGCTTCAACGATGACTTGTGACGGAGAAGGCTTCTGTTCTGGCGAACTCAGCGACGCACCATTCTTCTTGTGTTGCAGTGTAGCAACAGCGCTGGCGAACTCTTCTTGGCTTCTCAGCTTGCAGGGGAGAGCAAGTGCATGATAACGTGTTGAAAGTGAATGAAAATGAACAAGATTTTGGAACAACTGTTGCTTTCATCGATCTCCTAGGTATATATACAAGTGAAGAGTCGTGTTGTACTGACGCCGTACGGACGTGACTGTTCGGGGAAATGTAACTGTTCACCGGAACAATCTACTACCGAAGGGACATGCCCCTTCGTAGTGTTAACTGCTATACTAACTAACTGCTAGTTCTATTCATCTGTTGATGAGATCACTGGTGTCTGTTAGGAACAGACACCATTTCGTAACAACATGCATAGACAGCTACGGCGCAAGGATCTCGACATCGCTCAAGTCACCTTGTTAGCCCTTTAAGTTAATTACAAGCTATATATTTCACTCCATTGCATCTTTATAGGTACTTTAGGAAGAAGATAACTGGCATGATTTGTCCTTGCAGGATGCAGTACCACATCTGCAAAGAAATGAAGAAAAACCTTATTTACCTCTCTCCGACGAAGATTAACTACAGATGCATCACGGGTTACGAGTTGCTAGAAGATGCTACAGACCTTAAGGGCATGAACACGGAAGAGAGACGATAATTCCGGAAAACTCTGTGCAACACCCTTAAGTATCAGGTGGCAACATACATCTATAATTGCATGAACTCCATCGAGGAACATGGGTGTCTACTTGCCCCCTACTGATTCGGGTAAGTCAGGCTAGTTGAATCGTATCTGTAGCTAGTTTAAACTTGTATTATTTGAATTTTGCAGTCCGGGCAACAGCGGCTACTGGATTACATTCATAATCTATCCTCAGCTGCATCTGCGGTTGTATTGGACTCTTTGGATTACCCAAATGAGTCATACAAGGAATTTGAGAGCGTATTGAACTTTTAAATGACAATACTTATTCTTTTACACAAATAATCATATTGAATTTGTTGTTGACTCCCATTGTTTTCATACAACGCATACAGGATGTAAATTGAGGATCCCTAATCTGTCGACATAAGAAGTGAGCAGAACAAGGCAAAGAATGGCCACAATATAGCCATTAGGCGCAACATCTCGGTACGTATCAAGTCATATGCGGTACAAATTAAATAACAATGCATACTCTCTATATGTTTTAATCGATTGTGTCGTATTATATCGTGTAGTGCGTCAAAAAACCTCCAGGGACACTACTATGTTGATTCTACAGTTGCGAGTACCTCATGGAGTCCGAGAAGTTCAGCATCAGCTACGGGGTGCTAATGAATTAACAAAGATGGTGGGAAATTAAGGAGACGAATCGACGAGAAGTGCCTAACAAGAACCGTAGCGGACATATGTAGCTTCATCATACATAAATGTGTGCATCAAAACAGAGCATGCTTCAACCACGAGAGCGACATCGCATGGGATGAGAAGTACGACAAGATCAGAAACTGGGATCAGATACACTTAGAGGATTACAAGATTGCTGATCTTGATTAGAAAAAAGTGGACTCTGAAACATTTGAACTCTTAGTTTCATATGTATATGATATGTGACTTGTTGTCCGTGCTATGACGATAACGATACACCAATATGATATGTGTATGTGTGTGTGCGCGCACGCGCTTTATGCATGCGTATTGTCTTGGTTCTCAGTATATATATTTGTGTCTGTATTTAAATTATGAAAACAGAATTCAAATAAAATGGCAGCAAATGAATGTTTTTGAATCTGGACAAGAGTTAACGGAGACGGGCGCCTTGTATGCAGCTACCTACCTCTGCTAATCAATTAACGGAGGCGGACGCCCTCGATGGCGGGCTTCTTCTAGTGGCCGCCTTCGTTAAGAATATTAACACAAGCAGCCGCCTTGAGCCTTGAGAGAACCACCTGCGTTAATAGGATTAACGCCGGCCTCCGTAAAGTGGTATTAACGCAGGCGGTTAATTGAAGGTCCGCCTACGATAACCCAATACGGTTGCCTGCAAAAACCAAACCAGTAGCAGTGACCGTGCAGTATGGGAAAATGAACGTACTCTAATAATAACAAGCACATACCCCGGCCCGGAGGTGACATATTGTGTTTTATGATCAGTGGTCTGCTATTTCTAAATATTTGATAAAACAACTAAATAAAGAAAAATGGAAGACCACGTGAGAGAAACTACAATAACCGGTGTACTGACGTAAAGTTTTTTGTTTGCTTATATTTCTGTATGGGCCATGGCAGGCCTCCGTTTCTGCTAAAGGGTCAGTTGGGCCGAGCCGGCCATAGACGAAGTTCCATTCCATATGTGGTCGGACTCGGACATGAAGGGCTGTGTAAAAGTGCTCAATGCTTTGCCCGTTAGAAGCGGTTCTGGACTGGACCGCAGTTGCCGCTGCTCCACTCACTCTCCCATTCGCTATTTCCCTCTCCCTCCCACACGAACACGCCGGTGAGCAACAGGACAGCAACACGCCGGTGAGCAGCAGGCACTCGTCTGCCCTGCCGCGTCACCGCAGATCGAATCGATCCGATCCATCACCGTGTCTTAGCCCGGCTCCGTCGTCTTGGTGCGTTCATGGCGGTGAGTGATCGCACTGGAGTACTGCTGCATGTTGTTATCTACGACCTGTTCTTTTTTTTCCCCAATTTGATCTCTCAGTGCGTTCGGATTGATGTGCGCATTTTGTCGATGTTGGTCAGTATTACCTTGGTAATCCATCATGGAATAGTTTTTCTCCCTTCCTGAGTAAACGAGATGTGATGGAAATATGGAATAAATGCAGTGAAATCATACACGAGATTTAATTCAGAATCTGAAAGCAGACACCAATGCATGCAGCGAGATCGATTTCACTGATGTTACTAATGTTGTAGAGAACAAACTAACAAAACCCCCGTCATCAACTCATCATACATACTACATTAGTAACAGCGGGTTGTTTTTAGCTCGGATCGGATCCATGAGATTTTCTTACAGTACAGAACGAGAAGGGCATCTTGTTGCTAGGGACGCACCCAGACTGACGAGGCCCATTCTTTCATCACTGTATTTTCCAACTTTGCACTGGTCTGCAGTCTGCTCAATGCACAAAGAAGGAACCGTTAATAAGTAGACAAATTAATAGTCAATTAATGGAACTGAACTTGGTTTAGTCCCAGTATGCTTGCTAGGTGCCTTGCTTCAGTTTCTTCATCAGGAAGATGGTAAAACATGAATAAGCCCTGATTAGCTGATGATCGTCATGCATGTCTGCTAATGCAGGTCCGGCTGGACCCTGGCTGTTTGAGGATAGGAGTCGCTCCAGCTGAAATTTGCACATCATCACCATCAGCATCACCATTCACCATCACCATCACCTTCACCACAGCCCTGCACTTCCCCCAATTGGACCATCGATGTCTCGGACGTGAGTCAGACGATCCATCTCCCTGCACCACCAATATCTTGCATTGCTGCTCATATCGTTCATGTGTTTTTTGTTTTTTTTTTGGCGGGCAATATTATCTGTGTTTTACAAGGGGGAAAATTTTAGTGGTTTTTGTTGCGTCTACTTAGGCCTGTACATGGTCTGGGTTTCCCGGGTTATGGACTTATGGTTAATTTTCAACCCAACCCGTGTGTCTAATGTCTAGTATATGGGTTGGTTAGGTTCAGTGAGTTGGGTTGGTTTACGGTTTCCGCGACTATGGAGGTTTCGTCTGCAGCAGCTACCTGGCCTTTGCTGTGGGTCTGGTTTACGTAGGAGCGCCGCGCCACCGCCCGAGTAGGCAAAAAAACCTAGTCGATGTCCATACGGTCATACCACAAAAACTGTTCTCTTTGGCAAAAAGATCAAATCAGTGACCAATGTTCAGCAACATATTCAGCGTTTCAACGTAACATGTGTTTCGTTCTGCACAGTACAATCTAATAACCAAAGCTCATTCATTGATTGATCTAGTGTTCTCTCTGCTTCAGGTCAGAACTATCAAGGTGACAAACGTGCCTCTCTCAGCAACCGCGGAGAACATGAAGGAGTTCTTCTCCTTCTCCGGCGAGATCGACTTCGTCGAGATGCGAAGGTGTGATCGATTCCCTTGCCAACTCCCAAGTCCTAAACCATGCACAATTTTTCCCAACTCCCATGGGCTTGTTTCTGCTCTAAATCATGGCAGGGACTCGGAGACGTCTCAGGTCGCTTATGTCACCTTCAAGGAGTTCCATGGAGCTGACACAGCTCTGCTCCTCTCTGTATGCATGCACACCTAGCTTGCGTCCGTCTAGCATCTATCTCTCAACATTTTTCTTTTTAACTTTCAGTAAATCCTTTCGATCTCCTCTTGATTGCAGGGATCTAGCATGTGCGGCGATGTTCCTGTGAACATCGCACCAGTGGAAGACTACGAACTGCCACCGGAAGCCTACTCCCATACAGAAGCAAGGTCACCGGCGGCACCGGGAACGCCGACCGGGGAGGCCGTGAAGAAGGCGGAGGAGGTGGTGAGCACCATGCTGGCCAGGGGCTTCGTGCTGAGCAAGGACGCGCTGCGGCGCGCGCAGTCTTTCGACGAGCGGCACCAGCAGCTGCTGTCCACGGCGACGGCGCGGGTGGCGTCGCTGGACCGCCGCCTGGGGCTCAGCGACAAGTTCAGCCTCGGCACGGCCGCGGCCCGCGGCGCCGCGCGCGGCGTCGACGAGCGGTTCCAGGTCACGGAGCGCGCCTGGGGCGCCTTCTCCGCGGCCGGGGAGGTCGTGGCCAGCAGCCCCTACGCGTCCCGCGGCGCCGCCTGGGTGTCGGCCGCCGTCGGCGCCGTCGCCAGGGCCGCGTCCGACGTCGGCGCCATGACCATGGAGAAGGTGGTCAGGGCCGAGGTGGAGGACTTGGCGGCGGACGGCGCGGGCGCCGAGGTGGGGCAAGGGCACGCGGCCCGTGTCGAAGTGCACGACGGACAGGGAGTTGCAGCTCACCACGGTGACCAAAAGAATAAGGCAATGTAGAAGTACATACAGGAGTAGTATATGACTGATGATTTTTTTTTCTTCGGCTTTCTTACTTAGTTATACACAATGAATGCATAAAGGTTTTTGAAAAATAAGATAGAAATGGAACTGCATGCATTTGTCCTGTTAATTTGACACAATATATTCTATATCTTTTTCGGTTTGAGATAAGTTCAAATTTGGCACGAAATTATATTAAGAATTTTAATAAAGATCTGTTGCTTTATTAGAGCACTGGTTTTTAGCTTACCAATCAGTCACATTTTCTAGTAGACATCGAATGTAGATTGAACAACTTAGATTTGTATTCGCAAAAACAACTTAGATTTGTTTGGGTAAAATTGTCACTTCCTGCTCAAACAGCGATAATGGGTCTGCTGCTCTCTGATAAAGCATGTTTAAGGTGTTTAGTGGCCCGTTTGCTGCTGGGCTGCTAGCAGGCTTTTCTCAAGCTGCAGTCCAGGAGTTACCGGCCTTGAGTTTTCTTTGTGGCAAAAGTCATTTCAACTCCTTCAATATCACAATAGTCTATTTTTTCCTTGAATTTAAAATTAGATATCTTACCACCACCACCACTGTGAGCTCGAGATGGCGGACTAGAGAGGGGGTGAATAGTCCTTTCTAAAATTAATCGCGTTGGCTAACCGAAACAAGTGCGGAATTAAAACTATCGGTCTAGCCAAGACTACACCCCTTTATTTATGTTCTCTAGCACCTTCCAAAGATACTAATTAAGCAACAAAGGTGCCGAGCTAGCTAGAGCTCACCTAACCAATTCTAGAAGCAAGGTCACACAAACCTATGTCACTAGTACTTCAAGCAACAAGGGAGCTCCTACACAAGCTAGTAAGCAAAAGCACAAAGCCACCTAAGCTCACTAGCAATGCTCAATAACAAGACAACCAATGCCAAATTAGAGAGCGCAATTACTTAGCTATACAAATTAAGTAATGTGACTAACAAGGTTATACAAACTAAATTAGCCACGCAAGGGAGCTACTTCTATGCTACACAAGCAAGAAGGTAACTAGTAAGCTACACAAGCTAACTAATTACAAGAGCAACTACACAAGTATAATGTATATGAAATATAAATACAAGCTTGTGAAAGGGGATTGCAAACCAACAGGAAGAACAAGGTTGACACGGTGATTTTTCTCCTGAGGTTCACGTGCTTGCCAACACACTAGTCCCCGTTGTGTCGACCGCTTACTTGGTGGTTCGGAGACTAATTGGCATCACCCGCCAAGCCCGCACGTCGGGCACCGCAAGAGCCTACCCCGAAAGTGAGGGTAGCTCAATGACACGCTCAACTAGAGTTGCTCTTCGCGGCTCCCGCGGGGCGAGCACAATGCCCCTCACAAAGCTCTTCTCCAGAGCACCGCACAAGCTTCTTGCGGGCTTCGACGGAGACCACCACCAAGCTGTCTAGGAGGTGGCAACCTCCAAGAGTAACAAGCACCACCGGCTTGCAACTCGATCATCTGCTAGTGCCACTCGATGCAACCTCACGATGCAATTGTGTGGCAGAACCTCCTAAGAAATCGGGCCCACATGCACCTACCTTTGTCTTAACAGACCTAGGATAGCGTACACGAGTTCCCAACAACTCAACAGGTCTGTCGGGTGTCCTCGGGAAACCCGAATCATCCACGTTTCTCTTTTCAAATAGGATCCCAATCACAGTCATTGCAGATTACAACAGTTTATTCAAATATATACCAGAGTAAAAGATAGCGGAAGTCTTAAGACAGTATTATTACAAACCAGTTGTTTTCAAACTTACAATACCATAAGTGTCATACGACCATAGTAGCGGGATAATATTACATTAACTTTATTTATCATACAAACTAATGCCTTGTCCAAAGGCCATTCATTACTCCTCATCATCATCGTTGACTTCAAACACTGACATGCAGCAGGGACCAAAACAAGCCTGCGCATGCGACTCACCTGCAACAAGGGTTAACAAACCCTGAGTACAAAGGTACTCAACAAGACTAACCCGACGTAATGGGGTGTAAGACTTTAGAGATGCAGGGATTTGGGGCAAGGTAAGGATGTAGCAAGGTTCAAAAGTTCTTTGCCAAAAGCTTACTATCCTTCATGCTAGTTTCAAGTTTACCACTAGTTCATTTAGTTCATTATCTCAACTAAATTTATATTTCCCATATTCCATTCCTTCTCATTCCATTCTATTTCTCATATATTAGTAATTCACCAGTACTACATTGCTTCTGTAATGAATCGAGTCTCCATATCCGTGGAGCACCGGCAATTCGAATTGATTCAAGTCCCAGCTGGGGATTCCTTATCACACGACATATGTAGAACTTAATCTTGCATATATCAACCTCGCTACCGGATCCTCCTATACTAAGCCGTCTCCACGCCACCCGAGAGCACAGCACACCTCAAATCCGGCCACATTCCAGCCACGAGGGTACACGCTACTCCCGCCATCTCTCCACTCCCAGTGCGCGGGCATTCATCTTAGCATCGGATTAGCCGAAGTAGGCTTACCGGAGTATGTGACCAGTACTACAAAGTGTCTCGTTCAGAAGATCCACAATGAGTGGCCTTTAAGCGACATAGTCGGCAACATTACCCAACGTTCAAGATAAGTCACCCGACTAGTCTCTAGTTCATTCTACCTTCTTTCTTTCTTTGGCCAGTATGCCATCTTTGATTGTATCAAAACTTTTGCTTTGAAAGCCTATCATAAAGCATACTAAGCATTCTACGCCTTTGTAAATAAAAACATCTTCAAGGATGGTAAACAATTATCAAGGTAGGTAATGCATCAAGTAGGTAACATTTGAATTAAACAACTTAATGCAATAAATAACATAGGTGATAACTTTTCAAAGTAAACAAGGTAATGGCTTAATGCATAAACCGGGGCTTGCCTTCGTTGACGATTTCCGGTTCCGAATTAGTACCACAATTATCAAATCCCGTGACAACCGGGGATTCTTCCAGAACTTGCTCAACTAGAATCATTTCGTTCTCGGGTTCTACACGAAATAATAACATATGCTTTAACATGATGATAATGTAAACATGATGCTTTCACGGTACACGAAATGTAAAAACACCCGCAAACGATTTTATTTCTTGGTACAGTTGCAAGCCAACAAAACCAACTTGCAATCCTACCATTAAGAACCACACATGTGACTTGACCAAATGGATCTTGAAACCCTACTAGTCACAAAACATGACCAAAACAAGATCCAACACTAATCAAACACTTAGGGTTTGCTTTTATTTATTTTTGAATTAATTTGGAATTAAGCCCAACAATTAACTTGTTCCAAATAACCTGAAAATTTTATGTAAGCTTCCTTATGACAAATTAGTGTACCAAAACAAATTTCATAATTTTTGGAATTATACAGTGACCTACAAAAATCATGGAAATTGCATTTTTCAATTAATGGACTGAATATTTGAACATTCAAAATTTATCCAAATTTCAAATTTCAAATTTTTAAATAATACTAGAACATGTACAGAAGCTACACAAAAATTTTCAGAATTTTTGGATGTGTAAATAAATTCCTACAAAATTGCAAAATTGCTGCACTATTCAAAATCAGAAAATAAACAAAACTCACTATTCTCTCTCTTGCTCTCACTGACAGCCGGCCCCCACCTGTCATCCCCAACCTCGGGTCATTGACCACGGCTCCGATGGCGCTGACCGACGCTAGCGCACCGACGGTGAGCTTAACTGCGACGACCATGGTATCTAAACACTCACAAAGACTAGCCGCGTCGATCTATGGCATTTCAGAGGTGGATTACGACACGGAACTAGGCTCAAGCCGTCCATGGCGGACGTGGTGCCACGGCAGCGTTACGCCGGCGAAACAAGACCGGTTGAGATCAAACAAAAGGCTCAGAAAAGATCAGCAGCTCACCCGGGATGTGATGAAGCAAAGAACGAGACCGGAGGCACTACGGTGACGCGGGTCGACGGTGACAGTGCTCACGGCGGAGAAGACTTCGTCGGCGACGTAGTTCCGGCGACTGCAGTGGGCAAAATGACCAAGCAAGGGCGAAATAAGGACCATAGCATCAAGACGAAGCTATAGAACCTACAAACAAGGACCATGGCTCACCAGATGATGCTGGCCGCGGTGAACCAGAGCTTCGGTCGAGATCGCCGGCCGCGAGGAAGAAGAGTCGCTAGCGGCAGTTCTCGGTGGACTCAGACAACCTCAGTTGGTGGGATGGGTTCGGAAGGAAGAGACGGAGTTGTATCACCGATTTGCCGAAACTGGTTTGGACTGAGGAAGCGAGGGGAACTCGCCGGAGTTGAGACGGCGACGTCGGGAAACAGAGCAGGGAAAGAAAGGACGACGACGGCGTTCCGGGCTTTATAGCGCGTCCAGGAGCGCGCGGAATCGACACGCAGTGAGCATGCAGTGCCAGCGCGAAGCCAAGAGCGGCCGAGGGCGAGCCTGGAAGGCCGGAGAAGGTACGTCGGCGGTGGGCGGTGATCGTGACACTGTTCATGAGAATTACAGAATTGACACTGAGTTTAATTTGCAAATTACTCACAAATATCCTGAAGAAGTTGAAAATCTCCAAAAATGAAAGTTGCTCAACTTTTCCAGCTCTACAACTTTGCTTCAAGGAACATTTTCAAATTCTACCTCCATTTTGAAATTTGAATTTGGGGTGCATTTGAGTATTTGAATCATTTCAAAATTACTCCAAATTTTACATGTAAACTTGAAAAACTTTGAATACCAAAGTTGATCCTTATAAAATAAGCTCCAACTTTGCTTTTTGTCACAACCCCAAATTCCAAATGGATTTTGAAATATCAAAAAGGGGCAAAAAGGACTTTTATAATTTAAAGCTGAATTCAAATTTGATTTGATTTCCTATTGTCTTAAATTTGAATTTTGACCAATAACTTGGCCCATTAGGTTTATTTGAGTCAAATGACATATGATCTCACATGATCACATGAATGTTAACCCCTGTGGTCATGATCTGTATTTAGGGTTTTTGAAACACATCACATGAAATAACAACATTATGAAATAAACCTTATTTAGTGAATGCATTCAAAACTTTATACTAAATGAATGCTTTGCAATGCACATGATGACATGTCAAATTTTAGTATTAGGTCAAAACACCAGAGGTGTTATAACCCTTCCCCCTTAAAGAAATCTCGTCCCGAGATTTAAAACTTAAGGCTAAGTAATGGAAAAGGAAATGTGTCAAGCTAACACATTACAACTTTATTCAAAAGGCTAGCGAGGGGGTTTTCCATTCTGTTAATAACAAGACAGGTTACAATATAGACAAGGTATTGCAACTAGATAGAAGCGAAGAAGTCAGGAAAGTTCTCTTCTAAGTAATCCTCAGACTCCCAAGTAGCTTCATCTTCCGTGTGTTGATTCCATTGTACTTTGTAGAACTTGATCGTACGTCTCCGAGTGACTCGATCTTTCTGATCTAAGACTCTAATGGGGTACTCGGCATAAGTCAAATCAGGTTCTAGTTCTACACCACCAAAGTCGATCTCCTGGTCAGGTACTTGAAGACACTTCTTTAATTGAGATACATGAAATATATCATGTACCGCTGACATGTGATCTTGTAACTTGACGCGATAGGCGACTGGTCCACATCGTTGTTGGATCTGAAAAGGACCGACATAACGGGGCACCAACTTTCCCCGAATCCCAAATCGATGAACTCCTTTCATCGGTGATACCTTGAGGTAGACATAATCTCCCACTTTGAATTCTAGCGGTCTTCTCCTCTTATCAGCATAGCTTTTCTGTCGGGATTGAGCTATCTTCATATTAGCTTGTATGAGTTTAACTTTCTCTTCTGCTTCCTTGACCACATCCGGTCCAAAGAACCAACGTTCTCCAGCTTCTGACCAATTTACAGGTGTTTGGCACCTATGGCCATACAGTGCTTCGAACGGTGCCATTTTAATGCTCTCTTGATGGCTGTTGTTATATGAGAATTCTGCTAAGGGAAGGCATTCATCCCATTTAGCACCAAAGGAAAGAACACATGCTCTCAACATATCTTCAAGAATTTGATTTACCCTTTCAGTCTGTCCGTCTGTTTGCGGATGATAAGCAGAACTACGGATAAGTTTAGTTCCTAAAGACTCATGTAAACTTTTCCAAAACTTGGATATGAACAATGATCCTCTGTCAGAGACAATGGTCTTGGGTGCCCCATGCAGACTGAAAATTCTATCAAGGTAAATCTTTGCATACTGCTCCGCTCGATATTTATCTCTGACTGGTATGAAATGAGCTATCTTGGTTAGACGATCAACAATAACCCATATTGAATTGTAGCCTGCAGATGTCCTAGGTAATCCCACGATGAAGTCCATACAAATATCTTCCCACTTCCAAGATGGAACTGGCAACGAATGTAATGGACCTGCAGTCTTCATATGAACTGCTTTGACTCTCTGGCAAACATCACACTTGGCCACATATTGAGCTATTTCTATCTTCATTTTGGTCCACCAATATCTCTTTCTCAGATCATGATACATTTTGTTGCTACCCGGATGAATGGAGTATCTTGTAGAATGGGCTTCATCAAGAATCTGCTTTCGCAGCTCCGGATTTTTGGGTACTACCAACCTATCCTTGAACCATACGACATCTGACTCATCAATCTTGAAACATGTTGGTTTTCCAGATTTGACTTTATCCTTAATATGGACTATGCCCTTACTTTTCTGTTGAGCAGCAATGATCTGATCTTTGATAGTGGACTCAACTACAATATTGGACAGTGAACCTTGTTCTATGATTTGTAAATCCAGATGCTCCATCTCTTGACACAATGTTTGCTGCATAGGTTCCACAATTAGGCAATAACAATGACTCTTGCGACTCAGGGCATCGGCAACCACATTAGCCTTGCCCGGATGATAATGCACTTCTAAGTCATAATCTTTGATAAGTTCTAACCATCTTCTTTGCCTCATATTCAGCTCTGACTGGGTGAAGATGTATTTCAAACTCTTGTGGTCCGTATAGATATGACATATATTGCCCAATAAATAATGTCGCCAAATCTTGAGTGAATGGACAACAGCAGCTAATTCAAGATCATGGGTGGGATAATGTTCTTCGTGCTTCTTGAGTTGTCTGGAAGCATATGCTATGACTCTGCCTTCTTGCATAAGAACACAGCCAATACCAATTCCGGATGCATCACAATAGATATCAAATGGTCTCTCGATATCAGGTTGTGCTAATACTGGTGCAGTTGTCAACAACTTCTTCAATGTCTGAAAGGCCTCTTCACATTTGGTTGACCATACAAACTTTGTTTGATTTTTCAACAGTCCAGTAATTGGCTTCGCAATTCTGGAGAAGTCAGGGATAAACCGACGGTAATACCCTGCCAACCCCAGGAAGCTACGAACTTGATGAACAGTTGTAGGTGCTTTCCAATTAAGGACTTCTTCTACTTTGCTCGGATCAACAGCTATACCTTCAGCAGATAGCACATGACCCAGAAATTGTACTTCCTCCAACCAAAATGCACATTTGCTGAATTTGGCATATAGTTGGTGATCTCTTAATCTTTGTAGAACAATACGGAGATGTTCCGCATGTTCCTCTTTGCTCTTAGAGTAGATAAGAATGTCATCAATAAACACCACGATAAACTTATCCAACTCAGGCATGAAAACTGAGTTCATCAGGTACATGAAATGAGCCGGGGCATTAGTCAGCCCAAAAGACATGACTAAATACTCATATAGTCCATATCGGGTAGTAAACGCTGTCTTTGGCACATCTTCATGTCTGATCTTAATCTGGTGGTAGCCTGATCTTAAGTCTATCTTTGAGAATACCTTAGCTCCCACAAGTTGATCAAAAAGTAAATCGATTCGGGGTAAGGGATATTTGTTCTTGATGGTGACTTCATTTAATGGCCTATAGTCAACACATAACCTTAAGGTTTGGTCCTTCTTCTTCACGAAAATAGCAGGACATCCCCAAGGTGATGAACTGGGTTGAATGAAACCCTTGTCTAACAACTCTTGTAGTTGCATTTTTAATTCTGCTAATTCTTTCGGTGGCATCCTATATGCTCTTCTGGACACTGGTGCTGTCCCTGGTTTCAGATCAATTCTGAACTCTACGTCTCGGTCTGGTGGCAGACCAGGTAGGTCATCGGGAAAGACATCCGTAAACTCACATACCACTGAAATTCCCTCGGCTCCTTCAACAATAGTTGCACAAACTGTCTCCACTGTGCTCTTAGGAAAAGGAAGTTGGATGAGAAGTTGGGTTTTGCTGTTAGGTGCATTTACCCTTATTGTTCTACGCAGGACATCTATGATAGCCCCATGTTGAGTTAGCCAGTTCATACCAAGGATCACATCTATATCTTGATCCTTTAATATCAGCATATTGGTAGGGAACTCATATCCTCCCAAATCAATAGGTACATGCTGAACTACCTCCCTTGTACAGATTCGTCCCCCTGGCGACTGTATATGATAGGGTTCTTTTGTTTCCCCAATAGCTATCCCATGCTTCACGACAAATGTACGATTGATGAATGTATGGGATGCACCAGAATCAAATAAGGTAATTGCAGGATGCTTAGCAATGGGAAACATACCCATCATAACCGGTTCTCCTTCTAGAATAGATTCCACTTGCGTATAGAATACCCTTCTAGTTTTCTTCTCAGTGGGACCCTTTTGATGGTTCTGAGCATTGCCCTTGTACTGATTTGGAGTTTGATTAACAGGGGCTTTGGTTGCATCAGGATTGTTCTTCCTAGGATACGGACATTCTCGGGAAAAATGCCCGGGTTTACCACAATTATAGCATGGAAAATTGTGATTCTGGGGAGTAGCATTGCGGTTTGCATTATTTGTATTGTTCTGCTGCTGCGGTGCTTGATGTGTATAAGGTGTATTAGTTGTAGGGCGAATGAAGATTTGCTGCCTGCTTTGGCCTTGTTGTGGGCGGAATGGCGTACGGCCATGATTCTGAGGATGGTATACTATCTTCTGACGCTTGCCACTTGATGATCCGGAAGCAAATATTTTCTTCTTCTTCGCCTCCTTGTGTCGGCGGTAATTTTCTTCCGAAGCGATAGCAATGTTGATTGTTTCGTGGTAAGTTGCATTACCACAGGCTGCCATCATTGTCTGAAGTTTAGTGTTCAAGCCTCTAAGAAAATGATTCTTTTTCTTCCTGTCGGTATTGACATACTCAATAGCATACTGCGACAGGTGGTTGAAACGCCCAACATAATGCATCACCGGGTGCTCCCCTTGCTTAAGAGCCAAAAACTCTTCCAACTTCATGGTCATCACACCGTCTGGAATATAATGTGCCCTAAAGGCATCCTTGAACTCCCTCCAGTTGATTTGGTGACCAACGGGCTGTACTGCTACCAAATTTGCCCACCAGGCACCAGCAGCTCCTCGGAGTTGCTGTGCCGCAAACCTTGGTTTTTGAACCTCAGTACAGTGGATCAGCTCGAACTTTTGATCTATTGTCCTAAGCCAATCATCAGCTTCTAAAGGTTCGTCTGCCTTAGAGAACATAGGCGGACGTGTGTCAGTAAAATCCACATAAGTTGACTCGTCGTTTCCATTATTACGACGGCCACGATTAGGGTGTGGTGCCTGCTGATTCTGCGCCAACTCCCTTAACAGCCTGGCATTCTCTGTCGTTGCGTTGACGAGTGCGGCTATGGCATCTGCCATAGTCGAGGGCATTGGTGGAGGATTTGGGCACTCATCATCGTCGTGCGAGCCACTAGCACCAGTTCGGGTGATAGGACGAGGCATCTGTTAGAGAAACACATTTACTTACATTATTCTTTATTGAAAGCTTTTAAAAGGTTGCATACTACAAAGGGTTCTTATTTATATTACATGTCTTGTATCCCACAAGACAACCCTGGTTTTCTAGGAAAGCAGTAAAGGAACTACTTCTACTCCAAGCTTTCAGTCTTCGTCATCCGTGCCCGTATCGGACGAAACTTCATCTTCATCTGAGAAGTACACTAACTCCTCAGGATCCTCCTCCTCTTCTTCATTCTCGACTTCTCCTGGAGCTACAATCATTTCTTCATCGGTAACTTCACCATCCCCATGAGGAGGATGAAGTTGAGCATACAGCATATGGACATTCTCATGCAGAATGGCATTGTCCATCTCTAGGTCCTCTACGTAGAACTCCAACTCATTGACGCGTTTATTGGCCGCATCTTCTCGTGTCCAGGCTTCATTCCGCAGCTCCATGGTCATGGTGATGCCCCTTTGCATTTCCGCCAGCTCTTCTTGGTTTTTGGCATGAGCTCGACGAAGAGTGTTGAGCTCCTTGTTAAGGTTCTCGACGTTGGTAGGGTTGCTCGAAGATCCTGCCTCTCCTAGGTTCTTGGAACTTCCTTCACCAAGCTCGTGATTTCTTGGCGCCAATTGGTGACGCGGGACTCCATGAGGTCCGGTGGACTTGCGTGCAGTTTTCTTGGTCTTTGCCATAGCCTGAAGAATTTAGGGTAGGACTATAAGAATAGCTTGAGGATAACGGAGGTTAGCAAGAATGGGATTGACATTACTTACCCAACCACTATTAAGGGGAATTATTATGCAATGTGCTCAAGCATGATGCATGAATCGATCTTACGAATCTACGTACAAAAGATTAGTATAATCATAAGTACTAGATTTTCATATTACATAGGACAAACCTAATCATATTATCCGCCACAGACTTTTCAAATAAGTCAGGATTGAGTCTAGATCAAAGGTCAGAAGAAAGAAATTGAACTTTCAAAATATCATGTTTACTTTCCTTGATCCAAATCATTTTGAAGGTTTTCCAAAGTAACCTACAATGATCTTAGATGGGAACTTCTCTGATACCAGCTCTGGCAGAACCTCCTAAGAAATCGGGCCCACATGCACCTACCTTTGTCTTAACAGACCTAGGATAGCGTACACGAGTTCCCAACAACTCAACAGGTCTGTCGGGTGTCCTCGGGAAACCCGAATCATCCACGTTTCTCTTTTCAAACAGGATCCCAATCACAGTCATTGCAGATTACAACAGTTTATTCAAATATATACCAGAGTAAAAGATAGCGGAAGTCTTAAGACAGTATTATTACAAACCAGTTGTTTTCAAACTTACAATACCATAAGTGTCATACGACCATAGTAGCGGGATAATATTACATTAACTTTATTTATCATACAAACTAATGCCTTGTCCAAAGGCCATTCATTACTCCTCATCATCATCGTTGACTTCAAACACTGACATGCAGCAGGGACCAAAACAAGCCTGCGCATGCGACTCACCTGCAACAAGGGTTAACAAACCCTGAGTACAAAGGTACTCAACAAGACTAACCCGACGTAACGGGGTGTAAGACTTTAGAGATGCAGGGATTTGGGGCAAGGTAAGGATGTAGCAAGGTTCAAAAGTTCTTTGCCAAAAGCTTACTATCCTTCATGCTAGTTTCAAGTTTACCACTAGTTCATTTAGTTCATTATCTCAACTAAATTTATATTTCCCATATTCCATTCCTTCTCATTCCATTCTATTTCTCATATATTAGTAATTCACCAGTACTACATTGCTTCTGTAATGAATCGAGTCTCCATATCCGTGGAGCACCGGCAATTCGAATTGATTCAAGTCCCAGCTGGGGATTCCTTATCACACGACATATGTAGAACTTAATCTTGCATATATCAACCTCGCTACCGGATCCTCCTATACTAAGCCGTCTCCACGCCACCCGAGAGCACAGCACACCTCAAATCCGGCCACATTCCAGCCACGAGGGTACACGCTACTCCCGCCATCTCTCCACTCCCAGTGCGCGGGCATTCATCTTAGCATCGGATTAGCCGAAGTAGGCTTACCGGAGTATGTGACCAGTACTACAAAGTGTCTCGTTCAGAAGATCCACAATGAGTGGCCTTTAAGCGACATAGTCGGCAACATTACCCAACGTTCAAGATAAGTCACCCGACTAGTCTCTAGTTCATTCTACCTTCTTTCTTTCTTTGGCCAGTATGCCATCTTTGATTGTATCAAAACTTTTGCTTTGAAAGCCTATCATAAAGCATACTAAGCATTCTACGCCTTTGTAAATAAAAACATCTTCAAGGATGGTAAACAATTATCAAGGTAGGTAATGCATCAAGTAGGTAACATTTGAATTAAACAACTTAATGCAATAAATAACATAGGTGATAACTTTTCAAAGTAAACAAGGTAATGGCTTAATGCATAAACCGGGGCTTGCCTTCGTTGACGATTTCCGGTTCCGAATTAGTACCACAATTATCAAATCCCGTGACAACCGGGGATTCTTCCAGAACTTGCTCAACTAGAATCGTTTCGTTCTCGGGTTCTACACGAAATAATAACATATGCTTTAACATGATGATAATGTAAACATGATGCTTTCACGGTACACGAAATGTAAAAACACCCGCAAACGATTTTATTTCTTGGTACAGTTGCAAGCCAACAAAACCAACTTGCAATCCTACCATTAAGAACCACACATGTGACTTGACCAAATGGATCTTGAAACCCTACTAGTCACAAAACATGACCAAAACAAGATCCAACACTAATCAAACACTTAGGGTTTGCTTTTATTTATTTTTGAATTAATTTGGAATTAAGCCCAACAATTAACTTGTTCCAAATAACCTGAAAATTTTATGTAAGCTTCCTTATGACAAATTAGTGTACCAAAACAAATTTCATAATTTTTGGAATTATACAGTGACCTACAAAAATCATGGAAATTGCATTTTTCAATTAATGGACTGAATATTTGAACATTCAAAATTTATCCAAATTTCAAATTTCAAATTTTTAAATAATACTAGAACATGTACAGAAGCTACACAAAAATTTTCAGAATTTTTGGATGTGTAAATAAATTCCTACAAAATTGCAAAATTGCTGCACTATTCAAAATCAGAAAATAAACAAAACTCACTATTCTCTCTCTTGCTCTCACTGACAGCCGGCCCCCACCTGTCATCCCCAACCTCGGGTCATTGACCACGGCTCCGATGGCGCTGACCGACGCTAGCGCACCGACGGTGAGCTTAACTGCGACGACCATGGTATCTAAACACTCACAAAGACTAGCCGCGTCGATCTATGGCATTTCAGAGGTGGATTACGACACGGAACTAGGCTCAAGCCGTCCATGGCGGACGTGGTGCCACGGCAGCGTTACGCCGGCGAAACAAGACCGGTTGAGATCAAACAAAAGGCTCAGAAAAGATCAGCAGCTCACCCGGGATGTGATGAAGCAAAGAACGAGACCGGAGGCACTACGGTGACGCGGGTCGACGGTGACAGTGCTCACGGCGGAGAAGACTTCGTCGGCGACGTAGTTCCGGCGACTGCAGTGGGCAAAATGACCAAGCAAGGGCGAAATAAGGACCATAGCATCAAGACGAAGCTATAGAACCTACAAACAAGGACCATGGCTCACCAGATGATGCTGGCCGCGGTGAACCAGAGCTTCGGTCGAGATCGCCGGCCGCGAGGAAGAAGAGTCGCTAGCGGCAGTTCTCGGTGGACTCAGACAACCTCAGTTGGTGGGATGGGTTCGGAAGGAAGAGACGGAGTTGTATCACCGATTTGCCGAAACTGGTTTGGACTGAGGAAGCGAGGGGAACTCGCCGGAGTTGAGACGGCGACGTCGGGAAACAGAGCAGGGAAAGAAAGGACGACGACGGCGTTCCGGGCTTTATAGCGCGTCCAGGAGCGCGCGGAATCGACACGCAGTGAGCATGCAGTGCCAGCGCGAAGCCAAGAGCGGCCGAGGGCGAGCCTGGAAGGCCGGAGAAGGTACGTCGGCGGTGGGCGGTGATCGTGACACTGTTCATGAGAATTACAGAATTGACACTGAGTTTAATTTGCAAATTACTCACAAATATCCTGAAGAAGTTGAAAATCTCCAAAAATGAAAGTTGCTCAACTTTTCCAGCTCTACAACTTTGCTTCAAGGAACATTTTCAAATTCTACCTCCATTTTGAAATTTGAATTTGGGGTGCATTTGAGTATTTGAATCATTTCAAAATTACTCCAAATTTTACATGTAAACTTGAAAAACTTTGAATACCAAAGTTGATCCTTATAAAATAAGCTCCAACTTTGCTTTTTGTCACAACCCCAAATTCCAAATGGATTTTGAAATATCAAAAAGGGGCAAAAAGGACTTTTATAATTTAAAGCTGAATTCAAATTTGATTTGATTTCCTATTGTCTTAAATTTGAATTTTGACCAATAACTTGGCCCATTAGGTTTATTTGAGTCAAATGACATATGATCTCACATGATCACATGAATGTTAACCCCTGTGGTCATGATCTGTATTTAGGGTTTTTGAAACACATCACATGAAATAACAATATTATGAAATAAACCTTATTTAGTGAATGCATTCAAAACTTTATACTAAATGAATGCTTTGCAATGCACATGATGACATGTCAAATTTTAGTATTAGGTCAAAACACCAGAGGTGTTACAAATTGCACTAGAATCGCTTTCTCACATAATCGGATGATCACTATCAAGCATATGTGAGACGGAGGGCTCCCAAGCACTCTCAAGCATGGACACAAAGTCCCCCGAGGTGCTCAGCATTAGCCATGCTCGAGACACCCTTCTATCTATAGCCCCATGGGCTAAACTAGCCATTACCCCTTCACTGGACAAATTTCGGGACGACTAGACGCTCCGGTCAGATCGACTGGACGCAGAACCTCAGCGTCCGGTCGCCCGATGCTTGCCATGTGTTATCGGCTTCAAACGCTGTTCACCCGATCTCAACGGTCAAGTGATGACCGGACGCAGCTACTCAAGTGACCAGACGCACTAACACCAGCGTCCGATCATTTCTAGTAAGCATCCAGTCGTGACCGGACGCGTCCAGTCGGTCACGATCGGACGCAGCATCAGTGTCCGGTCCTTGTCCAACTTTTCTGCGTCGCCTACGTCACCGTACGTCAGCCTGACCGGACGCACCCTGCTAGCGTCCGGTCACTTTTAGCGCCAGCGTCCGATCGAAGACCGACGCCTGCACGCTCTCTGCCGCCACTGACCGGACGCAGGACTCCAGCGTCCGGTCACCACGTGACCAGCGTCCGGTCCACTCTGTGAGACCCTATCTTTTCTGTATGGGGCGCCGGTGGCACCATCGGACTATCCGCACTCTACGGACGGACACTCCACCGGTGGAGTTCCTAACCCTTCTCGCCTCCGTTTCATCGCCTAGTTGATCCACATCAACTCCAACTTCATCTCCTTTATAAATGTGCCAACACCACCAAGTGTACACCATCATGTGTATGTGTGTTAGCATTTTCACAATTATTTTCCAAAGGATTAGCCACTCAACTTACCACGCCACTCAATCCTAGCGACGATGCAAAGTTAGATCACTCGAGTGGCACTAGATGACCGATATGCAAACAAGTTTGCCCCTCTTGATAGTACGGCCATCTATCCTAAACCCGGTCATCAACTTCTCTACACACCTATGACCGGTGAAATGAAATACCCTAAGTTATACCTTTGCCTTGCGCATTCCATTCTATCTCCTTCAATGTCGATGCAACACATGCACCAACATGATCAACAATGATATGATCCACTTCATATCATCACGTGATCATATTGGTTCATCGATCTTGACTTCACTTGCTTTTTACCGTTGCCTTCGTCCATCGGCGTCAAGTCTTGCTCAAGCTTCACCGCCACGCGGTCCATCACTCCAAAGCCTCCGACTTGCCCTTCACGCTTCCAACCGGTCCATCAAGCCAAGTCTTGTCTTGATCTTCTCCACCTTGATCACATGACTCAATGTCATGTCTCATGTGCAATGAGTTCCTTCATCATCATATGTGTGAGCTTTGCGACATCTCCAAGACATTTTCGCCTTCATGGCATATGTTGCTCACACACATGTACCTGTGGACTAATCACCTATGTATCTCACATAAATACAATTAGTCCACCTAGGTTGTCACTCAATTACCAAAACCACACAAGGACCTTTCAACCACCCCACTAAACTCTTAAAAATAGTTCAAATTGCATCCCTCCCCCAGTTTGAAATGGTTAAGAGGCAGCTTTGTTTTTAGTTAAAAATCCGATAAATACTTGATAATATTTTAAAACTATAAAAAATCTCTCTAAGTTTCCAAACTTTTTGAGAAATATCTAAGAGATAGATTGGGATACATGAACCAAAATAAAATATTGAGATCCCATAAAAATATCTATACAAAAACTTCCAAAAATCATGATTAGCTCTAGGAAAATAGAAAAATATCCATTTTTTAAATCATTCTAAAACATGTTTAGACGTCGATTATAATATTTTAGAATTTTATAGATTTTTGTATATTCTTTTATTTTTTCTAGAGCTAAATATATGTTCACAAGCTCAAAATATTTTATTTAGATTTTCTATATACTTGTCTATCTTTAGAATTTTTCTTAAAATTTTTAAAGCCTAGAGACACTTTTCTATGGTTTAAAAACCTTATGAAATATTTACCAGATTATTTCTAATTTAACTAAAGAAAAGATAAATCCACCTTCGAAACCACTTCAACCCAAGGCAGAAAGGTAATTTGAATAGTTAAAAAAATCTAGTTCTAGAGTTTGAGGAGCAATATCATATCATATTACAGTTATAGTCCAGAAAGATAAAATATAAATTTTTCCCTTTGTTGCTA
Organism: Miscanthus floridulus; assembly: GCF_019320115.1. Lineage (NCBI taxonomy): Eukaryota > Viridiplantae > Streptophyta > Magnoliopsida > Poales > Poaceae > Miscanthus > Miscanthus floridulus. Next base: position 4,086 of record NW_027096640.1, on the reverse strand, counting down.
CTCTCTCACTTGCCTTTGTAAAGTAGTAAATATAAGGTAGCATGCTGCATTTCTGAAGGGGTTGGAACCACTCCATTACACGTCTTTCAACTCCGGTTCATGTTTTTTAGCGAAACAGATTCAACTCCATATAACTCTGCTCCAAAAAAAAATAGAGTTTTGAGAGCACCTGAAGGGGTGCTCACATACTCCAACCTTTTGTGGAGCTGCTCCATGGTTCTGAATTCCGCTCATGTCCAAAACACCTTTTAGAGCTTGTTCGGTTACTCCGGAACGAAGCCAGGAACGATTGCCGGTTGAAATACTTCACTAATTTGTATAAGGTTGATAATTTGGAATAATTTCTCGCTCCATTCCGGCGAACGTACCCTTAGGATCGGCGACGCAAACCGGGAGCTCAGGTATCGCGCGTTGGCTCCGCCGCGACGTCGACAGCGACGGCGAGCCGGCAAAAGGGAAAGCGGCGGCCGAACATTAATTCCAAGACTCGGCTCGGCTGGGTCTAGCTGGGCGGGTGGCGTGGCGCCGGGCCAGTGGCCATCGCGCGCGCCGCGGAGATATTTTCCGTTTCAGCCGGGACGGGGTGCACGAGCAGAGCGGCAGATCGGGCTGCCTGGCGCGACACGAGATTATTTGCATACATCCATTTTCACTGAGTAATTATGTCCTGTCCTGCCAATATTATAATAATTGTTGAAAAAAACTAGCGGTTGTGTTGACTGTGACAGGAGATGAGGAGCATGTGCATGATATGTGGAATGACTTGACATTATATGTGAGTCATATACGCATGATCGATACGCACCTAGCTAGACACCACGACGTTACTGGCCGGGATGGAGCAATCGCAGAGTAATGGACAAAAATTCTCGCAATGATTACTCTCTAGTAATGCGCGGAGTTATATATCCTAGATAACCGCTCGTTTGGATGTTCCATCAAACGGCCTAAGTGGCGAAACCTAGCCCAGCCACACCACATCATACATGTGGTGGGCTCGGCTTAGCTCGTGAATGTCATGCTCACGCTTAAGAAGTTCATTCTTAGCGATGACAACCAACTAGATTATAATCAAGTGTTCATAAGTTCTCTTTTTAGTGAGATGCAACCAACTAGACAACAACTGTCATAGGAAGTTTTATATATAGTACTAATTGTTAGCTGCTAAAATATCTTAGATAATCCAAACAATTGTTAGTTTCTAAAAAATACTTTAGATACTCCAAACAGGTGAACTAAATTTTAGCCAACAACCATCCAACTGGTTGTTATGATGGCCGGTTTGGATACACTAGTACAGAAACAAGTTTTAGTCCTGGTTCTCAACCCTTGTAATCCTGATTTTAGAACCGGGACTATGCAATCGGGACTAAAGGCCTTGATTTTTAGTCCCGGTTCCTCCAATCGGGAGTAGAGGTGTTTATTGGGTGAAAAAAAAAGTTGTAGCTGTGGAGATTCGAACCTACGACCTCTCACTTCAGCTCTTGCACGCGTTACCATCTCACCTACCATCACACATCTAACTTAATATAAGATATGCTTTCCTTTTAAATTCAGTTTGGAGACACATTTAGTCCGGGTTTGAGACATAAACCGGGACTAAAGGTACCTTTAGTCCAGGTTCGTGTCTCAAACCGGGACTAAAAGTCACACTTTTAGTCCGGGTTCATGTCTCAAACCGGGACTAAAGATTCTCGCACTAACGTGCCTCTGACACACCTCGGTAGCCGTTGGGCAGAGACCTTTAGTCCCAGTTGGAGCTATCAACCGGGACTAAATGTTTCTCTAGTCCCGGGCGCAAAAAATATCGGGACTAAAGCCAAATTTCGAAGTGGATCAAAAGTCATTTCTCTACTAGTGATAGTAGTCTAGATTGTAAATGAAAGTATAATAATTTAGATTATGACTGTATCAATCTATACCGTTTGGATCCTATAATATTATATAAATATGGATTACTGTTAGTTGGATAATAAATAACATATAACTTCATAAACATTATGACTGAAATTGATTATAGGATTATAATAATTCAATGGTTGGATTATTACCCAGCCTGTAATCTAGATTGTTTGAATCACTTTTAGATTAGTTTATCTTATTGGTATAATTTAGTTGGGATCCAACCACCCTCTAGTCCATTAATTGAGCTAAAATGAACTAATGGATTAAGAAATGACGACCAAAATGTCCCACTCACCTATGACATAATCACATGCCTCCTACGCAGACACCAAAGGCAAAAGTGTGTGACTTTATCATCAAGCTCTAATTATTGTAGTCAACAAATTCTTAGCCAACTCCGTAACAAGTATCTTAGCCATTAGCACGCTAACAACTAGTTTTTTTATCATCTAACTAATTAAGCCCTACGATATGGACCCTTTGTTCTCTTCGTTATTTCTCCATCTCATTGAAAACCACGTGCCATTTAAATAAGAATGGTGTCTGCGTAGTAGATGAGCATATCTCGCGGCTGGGTTCTTGTGGGGTATCCATCTCCTCTCCGGCGGGCCCTCTTCTTTTCGAGATCCAGAGATCAAGAAAAGGTAAATGATATTCTAATTCTAATAGGCAAAAGTTATAATATTTTGAAGGGTACCGTGCGTACATCATCTATTTTCACTGATCATGACGCCAATATTAGTAGTGGTTGTTATGCTGACTGTGACAAGAGATGGAGAGCATGTGCGTGATATGTGGAGTGAATGAATTGACCTGATATTATAAATATAAAGCATGAGTGAACTAGGGGCGTTTAGATATTTTATATTTAGGTGTGATCAATGTTATCCTAAATGTTAAACGGTAAATAGTCGGTCACCTATCGTTTAGCTTATTATTCAGACAAAACGGGTGTTTAAACGGTCAAAACAACCTATTAAACGGAAACGGTCCGTGTAACGTTTAAACGGTGTGTAAACGGGCTAAACAACCGTTTAGACGAACAGTGGGTGTGATTTAATTCAATAAAAATAACAAAAGGTTACATAAACATCTGATGAACACCATAGCAGACGTACGGAATATAACGAATCCAGCAAAATCAGAAGTATACCCAAAGGTGGGTCCAGTGGTGGAGGCATCGCGACGTCGTTCACATTAGGGGATGTTTGATTTCTCCTTCTAAACTTTAGTCATTGTCCCATCGGATGTTTGAACACATGCATAGAGTATTAAATATAGACTAATTACGAAACTAATTGCACAACCTGTGACTAATTTGCGAGACGAATCTTTTAAGCCTAATTAATCCATGGTTTGATAATGCGATGCTACAGTAAACATGTGCTAATGACGGGTTAATTAGGCTTAATAAATTCGTCTCGTGGAGTACTGATGGATTCTGTAATTTGATTTTTTTATTAGTATCCAAACACCACATGCAATATTCTCACATGACACCTTCTAAATTTTAGTCATCGAATCTAAACACCACTGGTTCACGTAGTGGACCCCTCAAAGTTACGAACCTCAGTCGATGCGGGCAGTGGTTCGCTGTGTAGTACTGCGAATAATGGCCACCAGAAAGTACTCGCTCGCGGGAGTGCTGCCGGTGGGAAGTAGACGTAGAGGTGTGTTGATCGCCGAGAACAAAGGAGCAGCCGCGCGATGAAGTACGCTTCCCAAAAATTTGATTCGCCAGCACAAGCAAGCAGGTGTCACAGACCGGCGTTGGTTCCGAAGGCCTGCTCTTCAAACTTGTATGCGCTCACAGATGTTGAAACGGGAATGCGTAGGAACAACAGGAACATAGAAGGACGTAGGGTGGTTCTAGAATGTTGTACGCGCGAGGCTCAGACGTGCGCTTGCTCTTATGTGCCAGCGGAGTTCGATCGGATGGGGGCTGACAAGGGAATGCACCTTGACACTGCAATATTAGAGAGTAACAGACAAAACTTCCCACATGGGTTACTCTCGAGTAATGTGCGGAGTTATCCCAAGTAACTGCTCATTTGGTTGTTACATCAAACGGTTCAAGTGGATTATTGTTAGTTGGAGTAGAAATAACCTATGATCTTACAAAAGTAATTTTGAGATTGATTATAGGATTACAATAATCCGATGGTTGGATTACTATAACCT
>NW_027096639.1:0-60000 GCF_019320115.1 Miscanthus floridulus | reverse complement strand
ACGGGTGGCAATTCTGCTATTTCGGTGAACAGTACTCGCGACCGACATCCCACCGCCGGCCATGTTTCCACCGGCTTCTACGCGCGCCCACAGACACCACCTCTGGCCTTGACGTGTCCGCGTCGTCGTGGCATGTCAAGCGCACCGTTCACCGCCGCTTTACGCCCGCTGGTTAAGTCTGGAACGTCGTTGCCGTTCTCCTTTCTCCTCCTCTGTTTTCCCGACTCCGCCGCCATAGCTCTGTCGAGCTCGCCTCGCCTCCTTAGTGCAAACTAGCCTCGGCTAAGCTTGCCATAGCTTAGCTAGTTCCTTGCGCAACCAGTCCTCTAGCCCTTGTTACTCGATTGCGCCGGGAACCGCCGTTCTTCACCTTTCTTCCTCGCGGCCGACAGCACCACCGTCGAGCGAGCGCCGCCGTGGCCAGCGCTCTACGGTGAGCCACTGTCCTTGCTCGGTGATGTTTCTAATTCGCCTTGATCCCGTGATGCTCTATGACCGGTTGTTTGGTCCTTTTGTTCATCACAGTCACCGAAACACCGCTACCGATGACCCTTGCTCCGCCGTGGTTGCTGTGCACGCCGACCCGCCTTTCTGTTGCTCCTCCGGCTCGGCCATCGACTCCAACATGTTCGGGGTGAGCTCCTGGTGCTTCCTATGCCATTTATTTAACCGCTACCGGTTCTGTTTCGCCGGTGTAGCGCTGCCGCTCCGCCGTGTCCGCCATGGTCGGTGTCGAGCTCGGTTTGAGCGGTTATCGATGCAATCTGTGACACCAGTAGATGCACCTTGTCGTGGTGATCACAGTGGTACCTTCGCCTTGGCTGTTGATCCCACCGGCGGTGAGAAATCGTCGGTCAGCACCGTCATCGCCGTGGTCAGCGCGGAGGGAGGGGATGACATGTGGGGTTGGGTTGTCAGTGACTCAGTCTTTCAGAATAGATTTTTCTATTTTGCAGATTTGAATGAATAGTGACATGATTTGTTATTTTTAAGTAGATTTATTTAGAGCTCCAAAAATTATGAAAATTTTTGTGTGATCTCTATATGATGTATATTATTTAATAAAAATATGAAATGTTGTTTTTCAGAAATTTTGAATGTGATAAAAATTGCTCAATTAATTAATAAATGGGTTTCCATGATTTTTCTAGGCTTAATTAATTATCCAAAAATTATGAAAATTATTTTTCCACTTAATTATCATGTGTTGCACCCTTAAAAAATTTTTGAGCTCAATTGGAACAAGTTTATTTATTTCATAATTTTGAATTAAATAATTAATTCATAAAAGCAAATAGTAACCTTTAATGATTTAGGTTTTGTTTGAATTTTTGGATTGAGTGATGACCTTGGGTCATTAGTTGGTAATGATCCTTGGCAATTGAAGTATGTGTTACGAAAAAGGTTTAGTTAGTTTAACTTGTAACTGTACCGCGAAGGAAAGTTGTATTCGAGTTTTTAACTTTCGCATCCATCATCAAGCATCATGTTTCGTATCCTGCATCATGTTAAACATGGCATTGTTACTACATGTAGTGAACGAAGGTGAACACGTGGTAGTTAATCAAGTTGTGGAGGAAATTAATCCGTCTATTGAGGTCGGATCTGATAATTGTGGAACGTCTCAGGAACCTGACTTTTCCGTAAACCAAGGTAAGCCCCGGATGCATTTAAACCTACCTTGTGTTTTACAAGTTTTTATCGCTTTTGCTTTTCAATACTGCATTAAGTGATTAGGAGTTGAGTGGAAACCTAATTGGTGCATTACCAACCTTGTTTTTCCATATCTACCTTTTTACTAGTTTTACTTCGTAAATGCCTAGTTATGCTTAGACATGCTTAGACAGATAAAAGTCGGATGATTACCTATCACCTGCAAGTTTTAAATGGATCTATGTTTATGTTTGGTTACTTATGTTATCGTGAGATATGAGCATGTGGAGTAATAAATCTAGACCGGGCGGACTCGGTGTGTGAGAGCCACGAGACATGGAGGTCTTGTGAGCAGGTTCTTTCCGCCTGTGTCGATTAAGGTCCGTCCATTGTTGAATTGCATGAGGTGAGACTTTGTAGTACTAACCACATACTCTGGTAAGCCTTAACTTGGCTAATCTATTATGAGAATGGCTACTCGCGCACTAGGAGTGGAGAGATGGCGGGAATAGCGTGTACCCACGTGGCAATGGGCTGGATTGGTGGAGTACTGTATTCTCGGGTGGCGTGGACCCATTCTTGTTTTAGAGGATCCGAAGGTAGGTTGGTATATGTAGGTCAGGGACCTGCATATGTCATGTGGTCTGGAATTCCTAGCTGGGTTATAACCAGTTCCAATCGTCGTTGCTCCTCGGTTATGGAGACTCAACTCACTATTCATCATCGTAGTTAATAACTGGAACTTGAGTAAGGTTTGAGAAAGTGTTGGATATGAAGTTTCATGATCTCATTATGGATCATGGCAGATTCATATGTGGTTCTTATAAAGTTTTATATGTTGAAGTAAAGAATTTTGTTAAAGAGCTTTTACGCAAAAGAACTTTGATTATTGCTAAAGCCATACCTTGAATCCCTGAGCCTGCATTCCTGAGTCGTCTCAGTTTTGATTCCGGGTAAGTCTTGCTGAGTACTTTTGTACTCAGGGTTCGTTGACCCTTGTTGCAGGTGAGCCTCATGAGTAGGTCTATTTTGGACCTTGCTGCATGACTGTTGTTCATGTCAATGATGATAAGTGAATGTGTGATCCTTGGGCAGGATGCTTATTTTGTGTGTTTGTATTATGATACTAATGCCACTCCACTACTACTATGGTTTGTAATAATTATTGAACTTAGTTTGTAAGGTTTGAAACAACTGGTTTGTAAACTAAGTTATCGTAAGACTTCCGCTATTTTACTCTGATGTAGATATTTGAATAAATGTTGTAATACTGCAATGACTCTGTAATGTGATCCTACTCAAAAATCGTGGATGATTCGGGGTTCCCTGAGGACACCCGATAGTCTTCCTAAGTTACCAGGAACATATGCATAGTTGTCAGAAGTCATTGGATAGTGACAAGTGCATGTGGGTCCTATAATTTAAGAGGTTCTGCGACAATTAATCATCTATAGTTAGAAATAGTATGTCTAGGTAGTAGCTGGATGACTTTGAGTAGTGTGATAGCATTGCTCTCCTCTTATTATTATGGCAGATGAAGGCATGGTTATGTAGGCTAAACTCGTATCGTTGTTGTAATCCACATATATATGAAGTCTGGTTTGCCTTTATCTTTCTATCTAATAGCACTGATATCCTCTTATTATGTATGTAATGTGCGCATTTGTGCAAACATTTTCGTTCACAAAGTATCGTTTACCATTATCTTTGTGCGCACATGATGGTCAGAGCATTGTAAACCTGAACGGGCTGGACATATCTCAATCTAGCCATGCAAGGGTTGCTTTGTGCCTTGGTTTGGTGAACCAAACATGTATCAGTAGTGGTAGTAGTAGTCATGAGTGGCTTTGATCTGTGTTGAACCCAACTTGTCACTTCGCTCTCTACAACCGCACAAGGTTTCTTTGAGAGGAGTAAGCCTGGCCTAAATGCAAAATAGAGTAGCCATAGGTGCTGAAATTCTACTATGCATGTATCTATGGTGTACCCAACTCGTATTGTTTGCATCTATCTGATAAAATTTGTTGAACTTGCAACATCCATGCCGTGAGGTGTTCATGTGAACAAGTCTCGCCTAGACAGAAAGTCCGACAGCCATACATTTGGTATCGTTGTGCCGGTTCGCCGTGGCAGAGACGTCTAGTATGCTACCTCGTGTGAAGTCATGTTAATCATCTATAGCTAGAACTAGTATGTCTAGGTAATAGCTGGATGCCCTTTGAGTAGTGGGATGGCACTGCTCTCCTCTTATGGTCAGATGGCACTGTGCATTTGTGTAAACATTTTGGTTCACAAAGTAACATTTACCATTATCTTCATGCGCACTTGATGGTTCGAGCATCGTCCATCTAATTGGGTCAGACACTTCTCACTATTGCCAACCGGGTAAGGATACCTTTGTGCCTTGATTTGGTGAACAAAAAATGTATCAGTAGTTGATCTGTGGTGAACCCAACTCATGTCTTCGATAAAATTTGTTAAATTTGCAACAACCATGCAGTGATGAGTTCATCTGAATAAGTGTTGCCTCAATCTAATGCACAATGGAGGAGGCATAGCTGTTGCATTTTTTTACTACACACGCTAGAAAGTCCGTCTCTATACATTTGATCTCTCATCGAATAATAAAAAGTGTAGCCATCTCTAGCTAGCTGTTGCATGCCTCTGCAAAACCAACCAAGAGAAATTGCTTATAAAAGCAACTCCTCTTCACTCTTTAGTCTGCCTCTAGACTATTGTGACTACATTTTTGGAGTGAAATAACTACAGAGGCTTTCCTCCTGTATCCAATTCACTATTGGCAACCGCACAAGGGTTGCTTTGTGCCTCGGTTTGGTAAACCAAACACATATCAGTATACATACTTGGCATGCTAGTCGAACTAATTAATGATCTCGCCATAGTGGTTGAAGCATGCTGTGTGAAAGGAATGCTTTATGTCAATGGCTTATGTAGTGCATATGAACCTATAATAAGCACTAGTTGCAACTGAATGGAATAGTCATGTACACAACAGATAGTCTGCATAGTGCAGTACTGACCCCGGTGGACAAAGCCTATGTGTCTGCTGAAGCACAAGTTTATAACAACTGAGCATACCAAACATGTTCAGAATACAAAGCCAGAAATCCAAAGCAAAGTGCAGTTTTAGAATACTTGTTCTCCCAAAGATTATACATGAAATCTCCTACAAGTCATTGTCATCTCCAGACATGTGATCTCTGCCACCACAATTACTATCGTCACTGCAATACTAGTTTCCAGTATCATCTTCATCCTCGCTGCCTTCAAATATGCCAACTGCTTCCCTCTTATCTCTTAGAAGGTTTTCTAAATTGGCTTGAATGACAGTGCCTTCTCCACCATGACTAGCTTCATGCATAACCTGATCACCATCACCCAGCAGGACTTCATGCTTGTTGTTAGAACAGTGATCATCTTGGTGCACTATGGGCTCTATTTCATTCACGTCATACATATCCCTATGTTCGAACTTCTACATGACCCACCAATCTTTGCTCAAGGAGGTGTCCTGTAGATAAAAAATCTTCCTTGCTTGTGTCGTGAGAATGAAAGGGTCATCATTGTACCAGAATGATTTAATGTTGATGAATCTATAATGTCTATCATCGTCAATGCCTACAGACTTCGTTGTGCCATCTAGATTGTACCAGTCACAACGTAGAACAACCACTGTCCTATGGCTTCGTACGCTGGAGTTATACATCAACTGAATAACTTTTCTAAGGACACCATAAAATTCCACTGATTGGCCTTCATTTGTGACGGCGGTCATGACACCACTATTCTATGTACATAGGGACTTCTCACGGTCAACAGTGCTATACCTGACCCCATTAATACTGAAAGCTGCATAGACCTAGACTCGGGTATCAGGACCACATGATAGTGCATACAAACCTTCACTGACCTCTATTGGTTTCTCTCTACGTAGCTCCTCGATCTGCACACAAACATAAAACCACCATCACCACTAAGCTATCGTATAATTCTGCCAATGATCGGCCTAACAGAACTAAAATATGCTAATCACGTACTTGAGACTTAAACCACGCTGGAAACTCTGCTGCTAGCCTACTATCAACATCATCACTTTGTGGTAGAACCACCTAATTTAATGCCTCACAGGAGTGCTTGTTTTCCATTAGACACTAAGCACTCGAGGGAAAACACTAAATTACTCGGTTCCGTCGGGCACACCCCAGGGGAGAACCCAAAAATCCACATTTTTGCCATCAGGATCACAAATGAGAGAATAAAGCTTACATCATTCGTAACCATTCCTTACATCACTTTTAACACAACATCAGGGTATAATATTTATTAATATAACGGCGGAATGAAATCATGTTATCAGAGTTATAAACAATTTAATTGAACAGCGGAATAGAAACATGTGAATAGAGTTACAGCGGAAATAAACATCTATTAATGCCATGATGAAGTGTTGATATATAGACTACGACAACAAATCATGAAACTTTCGTTTATAAAAGTATTTGGTGAGAGTTATAAATAACAACTACGATCGCAGCGTAAAGGAAATCCTCTCTGAGCCCACTAGGAGGAATCCACACACAAAGGTCAGCTCAAGCCTCCACCTGTTACCTGCAACAGGGGGAATAAAACCCTGAGTACTCAATTGTACTCAACAAGACTTACCCGACAGGAGAAAAGAAAAGACTCCAAGGATATGCAAGACTATCTGGCTTGTGGGTTTATTGCATTTGCAGGAAGCATTACTAAGTGTGCGTCCTTATGTTCGATTTTTATTAATAGCCGCATTGGTTCATTAACTAACCATTCTATGTAAGCACCTGTGCTACTTTCAAGCAGGTGGTAAGCAATCAGATTTCCTTTGTCCATCTTCCATCTTTCATCTTGCAGTTCTTACTATGATGCTAAACCGTAGACAAGCCGTACCGGATCGCCCGGTGATTCGCGAATCAATGCCCCCAGCTGGGTACCCCGAAAAGACACGCCCCGCTTGTACCCCAGGTACAAGCAGGACCAACCCATCACTCTCCTATCTTGGATGTCCAGGTCCCCATCCAAACTGAGACTCCAAGCCCCCGCCCCTGAGTCCCGGACTCAGTGCGGTGCAAGGACCTCCTCCACCAAAATAAAACCCTAACAGTCGGTCCAGAAAGAGCCGGATCCACGACAAGAGAGCAACAAGTCTTCCAAGCACCCATACACAAGTATGTGCTCGGGATAATAAGTCTGTGACTTGCCTAGAGTCTTATGCAACGAACGGTCCTTAACCGACCAGACAGGGAAAGCAGTGTAACCAAGCTATGCCCCGCGTCCACGGTGACACAACCTCTTACACCCACCAATACCCAAGCCATATCCCTGCCCGGTCACCATTTTTCCTTTCCACCATTTTATATATTCCAAGTGATAATCATATAGTAATATATTTCCTATATTTCGCGAGTGACAGGCAATCACTCGACTTCTACCGGGGTCCTGTAGCATAGCAATCTACACGATCCTGTCATACTAGTAAGACTCATAGGATGAAGATATATATGCAAGTGGGTTTCATTCAACTGCTTGAAACTTAATGCACAAATATAATTTAAACTACAGAAAAGTAGGGGTTATGCACCGGGGCTTGCCTGGGTAAGATATATTTAAAGTTAGTATCTGCATCTTCAGATCATCCACCGTCAGCTGGATAACAAGCCCATTGCATCATCTCCTGGAGAGAATACCATTACACCATCTTCGGGTTCCCAATCATCCTTCGATTGATCCGTTGATCATCATCGTACCAATATGATATGCATGCGATGCAATGCAAATATGTAATTAATCAACTGCAATGTGACTCGTAAAACACGACGCACGCCTCTCGAGTTAACGACTAATTCTAACGACGACCGTACTTAGGCTACATATACACGTTGTCGGATAAGGCGTTATTTCCCAACGATTAATTTAATTATATAAACCCAAGTTGTTTCTTTATTCCGTTCTATCAATTTAATCTTTATTCGCAATAGGACATCATTATCTATTTAACAAACTAATTATTCCAGTGTTATAAAAATTCCAGTGAGTACCTAATATTGCTAAAAGCCAACTGTACAAATTTTAGATTCAACATTATTGCCAATTCATCACAATAATTCCTACAAGTTTATCTTCTAACAATATTCCACACTTTAAAATAATTAGAGCAACCCTAAAAACATACGGAGCCTATGCGAACGAAATACCCTATCAGATAGACCATGATTTTAGAAACTTAACGGAACTAGTTTGGCATTTTTATGATTTTTCTACGATTTACTATGAATTTTATAAGTTTACTTCAGCTTAATTAGAAAACCCTTAAACATGAAAAGGGGCCGGCGGACACTACTGGCCTAGCAGCTCGGGAGCATGACGGCCCAGGCGAGGGAAACCAGCGGCTGGCCCAACAAAGCGTGGCAATGGCGCGGGTGGCCCAACAAACGCGCGGCCAGCCCACGCACAGGAGCCGGCCCAGGCGAGGGCGCATGGCCCAGCAAGCTGGCCCGACGTGACGGTAGCCTTTCGGCCCAGCGCGGCCTGCCCACAGACCGGCCTAGCGATTTATGCGAAAACGACCCTGCTCTATTCGCTAATCAACCCGAGGTCCAAACCACTATTTATATGAGTCTCGTAATTTACAACTAGACCCTCGGACAATCTCGTATTTTCATTCCTACGTCCTCACCTTCTCACCTTCTCCTCTTCACAAGAACAGAGCACTGCCAGGAGATCCGGTCGGCGACCAAATCCGGCCATGAGACCGTCGACGGTGATGAGGAGGAGGCATCGTGGCATGACCACTGCCGGGCGTATCCACAGGTGGGCACAGCACGACCGGAGGCAGAGCGTGGAGCTCCGGCCACGTGCGTCGGCGCTCATGACCGGGCGGCTCCATGGTGCAGCATGGTGGTGACGCGGGATGACGCTGGATGGCCACTGTGGTGGCACGGCCACATTGAGGACGACAGACATCGCAGCCATGGTGGTTGCGGGCGTGCAGCGACGTGGCCATAGCTGGGTGCGGGCGGTGAGGTGCTGTGGCTGGGAGCACAGGAGGGTAGCTCCGAAGGAAGGAAGAAGCAGCAGTGCGGACTGAGGGCGTGCGCGCACGCGGGAAACCAGAAGAGGCAGTGGCGGGCGCTGCGGCGGGACGGCGTGGGTCCCGACGGGGCAGCAGGTGCCACGGCGGCTCGACGCGCAGCAATGGCGCGACTGAAGGGAAGAGTTGCGGAGCAGCGGGCAAAGCTGCACGTGGTCGGGACTCGCTTGCGGAGAAGGAAGAGGATGGCACTGGAGGCTCGGCATGGCCATGGCGTGCTGTAGGGCAGCGGGCGTGGTGCACACCGACTGGCGCAGGTAGGCAGGCACGGTGGTGACAGCCATGGAGCAGCAGGCCAACACGGTTTATGGGCCTGCGCGCTCACGTGCGTACGCGAAGGAGGGGGAACAACGGGCGAGCAGCGCAGCGACGGCGGCTACGACGCTGGCAGACTTCTCGGCATTGGCGCGGACGAGAAGGGCGAGCAGGCAAGGGGTGTAGGTGGCCGGAAATGGTACACAGCTACGGGCAGCCGTGGAACCGAGGGGCACGTGTGGGGAGGAAATGAGGAGGAGCAGCGCTTACGGCTTGGCCCAGCGTGGCGTGGCTACCGGCGGGTGCTGCGGGGAGCAGACCAGCATAGGCCGGGGCTCGTTCGTGGGGAAGGCGCCGGCGGTTGCGGCTAGGGGCGCAGCACCGGCCATGGGCAGCAGGCGGGCCGCACGGATGATGGCACAACGTGGATGCTGGGAGATGGAATGGAAGGTGAGCGGCTTGGTGCCAGCACGGCAGGAGCCGTGGGGATGGGACTCAGCGGCAGTAGCAGCACGGGACAGGCCAACGACGGCGCCCAGGGCTTCTGGCGCGGCGAGGAGGGCGCAGCGATGGCGGGCGCGAGGTAGGAACCGAGGAGGGAAGAAAAACAAGATGCTCGGTTGGTAAGGACGGCTCCAGCTGCTGGCCTGGTAGAAGAAAAAGGAAAGCAAAGAAGGACGACAGGAGACAGTAGTGGCAGAGGGAAACAATGGCGCAATGACCAGCAATGATAGACTGAGACATAGATTAAGAGCTTACTGCCGCACGCGCGGTCGGTGTCAGAGCAAGTCTCCGCCAAGTGGGTGATGGATGTTTGCCGTTAAGACATGGCCCAAAGCATGCGTGGAGAGGATGCCTCCGAGCCTGCAGATAGCATAGAGCCTGGTTCGGGGGGGAACGTCGCCTCGGCCCCAATCGAGCCGAACGTCGTGCTGCTGGGGAGCGAGCAGCCTGCGCCTTTGTCGGTCGCGCCGTCAGCAGATGCCGCAGGGCCGGTTTAATACCTTGACGAATATAAGTAGTTAGTAAATGTAAGAAGTTTAAGTTCATGGGGGGAACCCCTGTGTAAAACGTTCGTGTGTGTTTTAATGACTGTAATCGGTTTTTGTTTTTATGATGGAGTTGCTCCGTTCGGGGAAGCTTGTTCCCTTTCGTTCCTTAGTTTTCCCTTGGCATAATTTTTTTTAAATTTCTTTCTTTCTCGTACTTGCCCGTTTGTTCTGTAGGCTGCAACTTTATGAGCCCGGGGCGTGGCCCGCGAGGCTTGGCCGGTCGTAACCGTAGGAAAAGGCGGGAGAGCAGAAAGTGACCAACTAGTAAATATTTGTAGTTTTGCTGTACGTTGTGATCGGAGGTGGCCTAGCACTCAATGACACGGGATTTATACTGGTTCGGGCAACGTGCCCTACGTCCAGTCGGGGTTGGTCGGTGACTTTTATTCCCGAGCCCAGGTGCTCGAAGTCTGTAGTGGGGTTACAAACAAGAGAGAGAAAGGAGGAGTGTTCAAGAGGCCTGGTCGGGTCCGACCGGAAGGGCCAAGGGCGACCGAAACTCCGCTATGAGCTAGAAGTCCAAGCGTGTGCTTGTGGGGTTGTGAGCTATCGATCTAGTGAGTCTGAACTAGAAGAAGTCCCCCGCTTTGTTGGAGGGAGCGCATCCTCTTTTATAGATGAAGGGGATGGCTTTACAGGTGAGAGGAAGAGAGTACGGATGTTTCTAAGTCTTGTTGCCCACGCTGATGAAGATTGGATAATGGTAGGCGCCCCAACACTGCTGATGTCGCTGTAGAATGTTAGATGCGCACGGGAGGTCGTGCTATCTTCTTTAGGAAGGATGGACGCCGGTACCTGCAAATACTATTTGATGCCCAGTGGCATGTGAGGAGCCGTGCTATATTCACTCGGTACGGCAAATCCTGGTGCCCATACTGCGATCGATGTCCAGAGACACGCGGGGGGCTTACCGTATGGGAGTTTTAGCGGCCCCTACAACACTGTAGGGGGACATGTCGGCGCCTACAATACTATTTGTGTCAGAGTGGCTGCAGAGTACTGTTTCGTGCAGGGTATGGTCCCTGGTACAGTGGTTTTGATTTGTGAGCCTTGCCTTGCCTTTCTCCGCATGTCTTCTGGTGCCTACCGAACGGGGTGCCCCCGGTCGGATGGCTCTAGTCGGTTCTGAGTGCGCCGGTCGGAGAAGAGCGGTGAGCAAGGTTCCCACGAGCCCCGGTCGTGGGGTCGGAGTCGCGGGGTCGGAGTAGGAAGCAGTGTTTTGGGCCAGGCCTTTCGATTGGAGAGACCTCTCGGAGGCGGCTGGTGCCAGAAGCGAGTGCTCCGGTCGGAGAGGTGGGCCGAAGAAGTTGACGAGCGGGCGCTTGTTCTTTTGGGTAGACCTTCCGGTCGGCGACCAGACTGCCCTTTCGGCCCGTTGTGTTTTTAGACTTTTGGGCCGGCCCATGAACTATATGTTGTTTTCCTGGGCCGAGCCCGGGCGTGGAAGCCGGTCCCGAGGGACCCCGGGTTTATGAACCCGACACATTGTGTCATGCATTCATGATTGCATTCGAATGCACCGTTCCACTATTTAGTGTTCATGAGCTGTAAATTCCTATTGGATGGGGATTTGATGCACATCAGTTTTCTTGTTGAATAACCAGAGCAGGATGCATCACTACTACAGAATGGACCTGTTGTCCCGGGCGGTAACAGCCTTTAGTCCCGGTTACCGCGCCGGGACAACGATCCCGGGACTAAAGGTGGAACCTTCAGTCCCGGGTCATCGAGCCGGGATTAAAGAGGGACCTTTAGTCCCGGTTGGTAACACCAACCGGGACTAAAGGCCCTCCAGCCGAGCGAACCTGGCGCACCCTTTAGTCCCGGTTGGGGTTACCAACCGGGACTAATGGTTCACCCTTTAGTCCCGGTTGGTAACCCCAACTGGGACTAACGGTTCCTTTTCTTTTTCTTTTTTTTTTGTTTAATTTGTTTTCAGTTCAGTTACACGTATTTGTTTAATATATAATATGTTTTTATGTACGTATTCTACGTTGCTAATATAAATACACGCATGCATATAATTACATCTAATTCTCATCTTGAGCATTATTATATTCGAATAAAGTATGAAACTATATATATTATAGATATATATATATATGTGTATATACAACACTTTCATAATCTTGTTCTCGAAAATAACGATATCAACAAACATTTAATTTACATCATTTATTCCTTAAGATCAAAGTAGAACTCGCCGTTGGGATTTAGCACTTTTTCTAGAAGATATCCTGCTATTGACTCTTGAACTGCTTTCAGATGGTCTTTTTGCATGACCCTTCGTTTCAACCATTCAGTCTTGCATTTGAAATAAAAGGAAAAGTATTAATACACATATATGTATATATATTCTTTTAAAAATAAATAAATATTGATATATACGTACTCTGAGGACATCTTCAGGAGTTCTTCTTATGTGCGCAGTGATAAATTCACAAACGTAGTATCCACACAAGTTATTACCTGGTTCCTGCCGCAAACACCACTGTACGAGAAGAAGATTATTCTCATCATCTCACACGTAAATTGAAGTACGATATAGTAATTAAACACGTGGGGAAGTGTATATAGTACAACTTACTGGTATTTCAACTACATTAAGTGGTGCCTTGCAATCCTTGCGATGTTGCCGAATAAACTCTTTCCAAACCCTGTGCGACCAATAATGTACGATCGTTAATAAATTATGGCAAAGTCTATTCAATAATAGTTGTGCGCGAGAGATCGAAATTACCCCTGGATAATATCTATCATATCTTGGTATAGTGCCCGTTCTTTTCTCAACGAGTCAAAGATTAGTAACCGACTTGAGTTTAACTCAATGACAATGAGTATCCAGTGAAAACTGCATTGGTTTATACACACACGTACATGCATATAAGTTGTATTGATATTACATAAAATGTGTAGACTACATTATTATTAACACTTACTCAAAGTTGTACGGGAAAAGTATTGTTGTCTTGTCGTGCTGCTTCACGAAGAACTTCATGATATTCCTCTATGCTTCAGATACCCAGTGGTCCTTGACAATAATATCGGTTTTGAATACGATATAAGGATCAATGAAGCCAACACTGGTGTCTTGTATTCTTTGGAGCTCTGACATCTGGAATCTATATATAAATATAAGTTACATGTGAGGATAATTATATACACGTACGCATGGAAGTGAGTTTATTAAATAAAAGTAAGAATCACTTACAAACAAAAGGAGCTCATGATTGATTTGTCCAGAGCGTCCAAGTGGAATAGTTGATGCAATTCTTCGAAACTAATATGTAAGATGTCATCGCCACGGAAGTAATGATGGTCTCTAAATCTGACAAAGATCCACTGCTCACCCCTGCCACACGCCTGCATGTACCACTTGTTGAGCAAGTACATTTGCGTACCCAATTCATTCAGAGCCGCAGGGTTGTACAGACTTTTGCCATATTTATAAGTCTTCCAGGTATCAACTTCCAGGTTCTGGATTGGAGCTTTGCCCGTCAATTGATCCAAGGTTAAACCAGTATCTTTAAAAAAAGCATTAAGGGCTTGAACCGACACTTCTCCAGAGTTGTCTGGTCGATAGACTTCTATGTTGGAACCATATTCATTAGCAACAATAAGATTTTGCATTGGTTGCTTCTGTTGTCCGAGCTGTGGGACATCCTTCCCTGATGCTCTTTTCCTTTTCTTATCTGCATCATGTGACTTCACGAGGGAGCGGTCATAGTCTGATAGTGGCGAAGGCTTACGAAGTTCAATCATCTTTTTCTTGTGAGCATCGACCTTCTGCCTCAGCACATCTCGTGGTATGTAAAAGTACGGCTTCTCCTTAAGCTTTGCTTGACTCTTGTTTTTGATATCTATAAAAAAATCTTTTACTTTTTTGTCTTCTTCAGCTGCTATTTGCTCATCAGTCTTTTCAGGAAGTATTTCTTGAGAAATAACTCTTTTTCTTGGGGTCTTCTTTGCCGCCGGGACCTTAGACGTCTTTGTAGTGCGTCGCTGTGGAGGGGGTGGGGGCGGTGTTGGAGATCGGCGTGGAGGCGATGAGGCCGGTGTTGGTGGAGACCGGCGTGGAGACGTTGGAGATCGTTGTGGAGGCGGTGGGGCCGGTGTAGGAGTTGGAGATCGTTGTGGAGGCGATGGACCAAAACAACAATTGTAGATCTTTTTGAGTTTAACAAACTTGGTATTCAAAACTTTTCAATTCGAAGTCATTTAGAGTCCATAATACTAGGGTCAAAGTGTTGTTTTTTCATTTGACCAAATTTGACTTGGTCAAACTTGCTCAAATGAGACACTAAATGACCTCAGATGAAAAAACTCTGAATACCAAGTTTGATCATCTCAGCAAGATCTACAATTGTTACATAGATCATTTTCCCATTTGAGAAATTTTTATCAAACACTAGTCACAATTTTCCTTATCTCTTATAGACTTCTAAAACTATGTCACACACTTGTGAAAATTGAACTACATTTTGTTCAAGCTTTCTCAAATGAAAAAATGGTCTATATAAGGATTGTAGATATTGATGATATGAACAAACTTGGTATTCAAAACTTTTCAATTTTAGACAATCTAGGGTTCCGAAAACTAGTTTGTAGGCGTCGAAATTTAAAAATCGTAAATTTGAACCGTCCAAACTTTCTCAAATGGAAAGTTGACCAAAACAACAATTGTAGATCTTTTTGAGTTTAACAAACTTGGTATTCAAAACTTTTCAATTCGAAGTCATTTAGAGTCCATAATACTAGGGTCAAAGTGTTGTTTTTTCATTTGACCAAATTTGACTTGGTCAAACTTGCTCAAATGAGACACTAAATGACCTCAGATGAAAAAACTCTGAATACCAAGTTTGATCATCTCAGCAAGATCTACAATTGTTACATAGATCATTTTCCCATTTGAGAAATTTTTATCAAACACTAGTCACAATTTTCCTTATCTCTTATAGACTTCTAAAACTATGTCACACACTTGTGAAAATTGAACTACATTTTGTTCAAGCTTTCTCAAATGAAAAAATGGTCTATATAAGGATTGTAGATATTGATGATATGAACAAACTTGGTATTCAAAACTTTTCAATTTTAGACAATCTAGGGTTCCGAAAACTAGTTTGTAGGCGTCGAAATTTAAAAATCGTAAATTTGAACCGTCCAAACTTTCTCAAATGGAAAGTTGACCAAAACAACAATTGTAGATCTTTTTGAGTTTAACAAACTTGGTATTCAAAACTTTTCAATTCGAAGTCATTTAGAGTCCATAATACTAGGGTCAAAGTGTTGTTTTTTCATTTGACCAAATTTGACTTGGTCAAACTTGCTCAAATGAGACACTAAATGACCTCAGATGAAAAAACTCTGAATACCAAGTTTGATCATCTCAGCAAGATCTACAATTGTTACATAGATCATTTTCCCATTTGAGAAATTTTTATCAAACACTAGTCACAATTTTCCTTATCTCTTATAGACTTCTAAAACTATGTCACACACTTGTGAAAATTGAACTACATTTTGTTCAAGCTTTCTCAAATGAAAAAATGATCTATATAAGGATTGTAGATATTGATGATATGAACAAACTTGGTATTCAAAACTTTTCAATTTTAGACAATCTAGGGTTCCGAAAACTAGTTTGTAGGCGTCGAAATTTAAAAATCGTAAATTTGAACCGTCCAAACTTTCTCAAATGGAAAGTTGACCAAAACAACAATTGTAGATCTTTTTGAGTTTAACAAACTTGGTATTCAAAACTTTTCAATTCGAAGTCATTTAGAGTCCATAATACTAGGGTCAAAGTGTTGTTTTTTCATTTGACCAAATTTGACTTGGTCAAACTTGCTCAAATGAGACACTAAATGACCTCAGATGAAAAAACTCTGAATACCAAGTTTGATCATCTCAGCAAGATCTACAATTGTTACATAGATCATTTTCCCATTTGAGAAATTTTTATCAAACACTAGTCACAATTTTCCTTATCTCTTATAGACTTCTAAAACTATGTCACACACTTGTGAAAATTGAACTACATTTTGTTCAAGCTTTCTCAAATGAAAAAATGGTCTATATAAGGATTGTAGATATTGATGATATGAACAAACTTGGTATTCAAAACTTTTCAATTTTAGACAATCTAGGGTTCCGAAAACATATTACATAATATCCGTCTCTAAAACATAATATATTAAACATGCATCGTTGTATCATGCGGGCACAACAGTGAATTTCTTCTTGACGTATGACCCTTGGTTATGATCTTGTCGTAACCATGGAGTGTCTTCATCATTTAACATGATGCTTGGATCTTTCTTCACTATGAAGGGTGGAATTCGGACATTTCTTTCGTAATCTTCGGACATGTCTGACTTGTCTTCAATTCCTACTATATTTATTTTCCCAGAAAGAATTATGTGGCGCTTTGGCTCATTGATCATTGAGTTGATGTCTTCGTTTTTTCCTCTCTTTGATTTTGTAGACATGTCTTTCACATAGAACACCTGACTCACATCGGCAGCAAGGACGAATGGTTCCTCTTTGTATCCAATATTGTTGAGGTCCACTGTTGTCATTCCATACTCTTTGTCGACTGTTACCCCTCCTCCGGTCAGCTTCATCCATTGGCACCGGAACAAAGGGACTTTAAAATTAGGTGCGTAGTCTAGTTCCCATATCTCTTCTATGCGGCCATAATATGTTTGTATATTCCCATTTGGATCTGTGCCATCTATGCGAACACCACTATTTTGATTGGTGCTCCTTTTATCTTGGGCAACTGTGTAAAATGTATTCCCATTTATCTCGTACCCTTGGTACGTGAGGATATGCCACGATGGCTGCCTAGCCAACAAATACAGTTGCTCATCAATATTGTCATCGCCTTGACATTCTTTTCGCAACCAACCACTGAAACTTTTCATGTGCTGACGCCTAATCCAAGCTTCAGTCTTCCCTAGAAACTTGGATCGTAAGAACTCCTTATGTATCTCGATGTACGGATGCACCAATGACGAGTTCTGAAGAACTGTGTAGTGTGCTTTATTGAAATAATCATCTTCCATGCCAATATATGTTTTCTTCCCTAAAGTTCCTTTACCACTGAGTCTCCCCTCATGTCGTGATTCGGGAACGCCAATCGGAGCAATGTCAGGAATAAAGTCAACACAGAACTCAATGACCTCCTCTGTTCCATAGCCCTGGGCGATGCTTCCTTCAGGCTTAGAACGGACTTTCACATATTTCTTCAAGACTCCCATAAACCTCTCGAAGGGGAACATGTTATGTAAGAACACAGGTCCAAGAATACTAATCTCCTTCACCAAATGAACTAGGATGTGTGTCATGATATTAAAGAAGGATGGAGGGAACACCAACTCAAAGCTGACAAGACATTGAACCACATCGTTCTGTAGAGTAGCTAGTTCCACTGGATTGATTGCCTTCTGAGAAATTGCATTGAAAAATGCACATAGCTTCACGGTGGCTAGACGTACATGTGGAGGTAGAATTCCTCTTAAAGCAACTGGAAGCAATTGCGTCATAAGCACGTGGTAGTCGTGGGACTTTAAGTTTAGGAATTTTTTATCTGGCACATTTATTATACCCTTTATATTGGAGGAGAATCCCGATGGGACCTTGATGCTGCTTAGACATTCGAACATGCTGTCCCTCTCTTCTTTGCTAAGCGTGTAGCTAGCAGGACTTAAGTAATGACGTCCATCACCTGTCTTCTCTGGATGAAGGTTGTCTCGTTCTTTCATGCACTGCAAGTCCTGGCGTGCTTCAAGTGAATCCTTTGGCTTCCCGTACACACCCATGAATCCTAACAGGTTCACACAAAGATTCTTTGTCAGGTGCATCACGTCGATTGCGTTGCGGACCTCTAGGACTTGCCAATAGGGTAGCTCCCAAAAGATGGACTTCTTCTTCCACATGGGTGCATGTCCATTAGCATCTTTGGGAACAGATTCACTGCCTTGTCCCTTTCCAAATACTACTTTCACATCCTTGACCATTGCGAGTACATCTTCCCCGGTTCGGTTATGAGGCTTCTTCCGGTGGTCTGGCTTACCTTTAAAATGCTTCCCTTTCTTTCTTACTTGGTGGTTCAAAGGAAGGAATCGACGATGGCCAAGGTACACGACCTTTCGACATCTTTTCAAATATATACTGTCAAGGTCATCAAAACAATGTGTGCATGCATTATATCCTTTGTTTGTCTGACCTGAAAGATTACTTAAAGCAGGCCAATCATTGATGGTTACGAACAACATTGCTCGTAGGTCAAAGTGTTCTTGTTTGTACTCATCCCAGACACGTACACCTGGTTTGTTCCATAAAACTAGAAGTTCTTCAACTAATGGCTTCAGATATACATCAATATCGTTGCCAGGTTGCCTCGGACCTTGGATGAGGATCGGCATCATAATGAACTTCCGCTTCATGCATAACCATGGAGGAAGGTTGTAGATACATAGAGTAACTGGCCAAGTGCTATGACTAGTGCTCTGCTGTCCAAAAGGATTCATACCATCTGTACTTAAGGCGAACCTTAAGTTTCTAACCTCATTTGCAAACTCTGAAAATTCTCTATCTATCGCTCTCCACTGGGACCCATCAGCTGGGTGTCTCAGCATATTGTCTACCTTACGGTCTTC
Source organism: Miscanthus floridulus (assembly GCF_019320115.1). Taxonomy (NCBI): domain Eukaryota; kingdom Viridiplantae; phylum Streptophyta; class Magnoliopsida; order Poales; family Poaceae; genus Miscanthus; species Miscanthus floridulus. The sequence goes on along the minus strand of NW_027096639.1, from coordinate 41,230 downwards.
TTTATACCACCGCAACAACTTTGCGTGGTCTTTATTTCTGAACAAACATTTTAAGCGTGGTATTATAGGAGCATACCACATAACCTTGGCAGGGATTTTCTTTCTAGGACGTTGTTCACCCTCGACGTCACCAGGATCATCGCGCCTGATCTTATACCGCGATGCTTTACATACCGGGCATTCATCCAAATTCTCGTATTCATTGCCATGGTAGAGGATACAGTCATTAGGACATGCATGTATCTTCTGGATTTTTAATCCCAAAGGGCAGACAACCTTTTTTGCTTCATACGTAGTGGTGGGCAATTCATTTGGCTTCGGAAGCATCTTCTTTATGAGGTTTAATAAATTCCCAAATGCCTTATCGGATACACCATTCTTTGCCTTCCACTGTAGCAATTCCAGTGTTGTACCCAGCTTTTTTTGCCCCTCTTCGGCCATCGGGTATAGCAACTTCCTATGATCCTCAAGCATGCGCTCCAACTTAACTTTCTCTTTTTCACTTTCCCATTCTTGTTGTGCATCACGAATGGCATCGCCAAGAGCATCACCGAGATCATCTTCTACCGCTACCTCTTCTTCATCTCCCCCCATTGTAGTATCATCAAAGGCACCATACTGAGCAATAATGTCATCAATGTCTAAATCTTCTCCTTCACCTTCTTCCATCATGACCCCGCTTTCTCCATGCTTAGTCCAACATATATAGTTTGACATGAAACCTGACTTAAGCAAATGTGAATGAAGACTCATTGAGCTTGAATATTCCTTTAAATTCTTACATAGGGCACATGGACAGCATATGAAACCATCCCGCTTATTTGCCTCGGCCACACCTAAGAAATAGTGCAAGCCCTCTATAAAGTCTTGGGAGCGACGATCGGCATTGTACATCCAATGGCGTGACATAATCTGTATTACACGACAAATTATGAAAACCTTGAACATAATTAAGTATTTTATTACACAACATAAATGACACACACACGGTTGATTAATTAACTAAGCCTGGCTACAACGTAAGCAATCCCAACTATCACTAAACAAACTAAAACTACAATGCACTTCAGTAACATAATTATTTTGTGATCGTACGCAACTAAAACAGACAAATCATTCTTCTGTTGAATATCAATAAGCTTCTCCTGCTGGCTCACTGCCTCATCAGCAGCATCCGCTACCTCAAGCGCACCCAAATTCTGCACGTATGTAGCATAATCTTCCTCCCAGTACCAACCATCGCATCCATTGCCCTCCCACTGAAATTAAAGCCAAAAAATATTTAGTCAAAAATATTCAAGAAAAGCAGGTCAATTAGCCATAATTATAAAATGCGTAAGAAACTCACATCGCGATCCGGGCACTTGTAGAAAACACGACCCTTGTTGGGTCCCTGTCTCTTGACTCGGTACTCCATCACAATCTTCTGCTTACACTTGCCGCAGATAATGAGAGGGAGTTCTGGCCTCAGTCGTTTCGCAACCGAACGAGAGGCCGAGGATCCAGTAACAGTTGTCATCTACTTTCTATACTTATTTTTGCAAACTAGTGTAAATTTCATATTTTCAAATATTCATCAAATTATAGCTCAAAAACATGTTTCAATAAATAACCATCCGTACTAGTTGACCTTGCTTACGTGATCATCTCGACGAGCATTTCTCCACCGGACGGCACCGTACTTGGCCAAGGAAGAGCTCCGATTCTACGAGAAAGGGAACACGGTCTTCCACGACCGTTGCCGCTCTCCCTCGTAGAATCAAAGCTCCTCCTTGACGTCTGTTACCGCTCGGCAGAGAACATGCTCGCCGACATGAACACGGTCCGCAAGTTCAACTAGTGCGGATTTTCTACAATTTTCTAACAATTTTCTAAGTTTTTCATTTCATGGAAAAATTAATTCTAAGATCACGTAAGCCACCGGGGACGAGAATGGCGCGTGCTCCAGCGAGGACGAGCGAGGCGTGATTTTGATGAACTAATTTAACTTTTGTTTATCCAAACATATATGCAAATCATCATGTGATTTTGAGCTAAAAATGACATATAAAATCATAATAAAGTCCAACATATAAAGTTACACATGCATCTACATCGCAAAATGAGATAAGCTACTGATAAAACATAAGAGGATTAAGTTTGTTACCTCCAAAATCGAAGAGCAACACCAATGGAGGGGGAGAGTGCAAGAACAACAGCAAGCTGAAGAACAGAGGCAGTGAGTTTGAATAATGGAATGGCTCGGGCTCGGGGAGGAAGAATTGAGCAGAATTATAGGCCGGGATAATTAGTCCCGGTTAGGGGTCCAAACCGGGACTAAATATTAATCTTTATTCCCGGGGCATAACCCAAACCGGGACTAAAAGATTTAGTCCCGGCTGGTATTACCAACCGGGACTAAAGGTAAACCTTTAGTCCCGGTTGGTAATACCAGCCGGGACTAAAGATCCCTGCCCCGCGGACGACCGTTGGGCAGGGACCTTTAGTCCCGGTTGGTATTACCAACCGGGACTAAAGGGTCCTTTAGTCCCGGGGGCAAAAAATGCCGAGGCTAATGCTAAATTGGGACATCGTTCTAAAGTCTGTTCTCTAGTAGTGCATCTTTGTCACCAGCAAGAGTAGCTAAGGAGTTCTGCTTTGCTGCTAGGGATGTCTTACTCCTTTATAAGGGATGTCTTACTTTTTCATAAAAACTAGTCTGCGCACGAAGAAAATAATCTATGCCTCTACGTCCTGGATTGATCGTGTTTACTTCCAACAAAACAAAACGAGTTTCATGCTGCTGTAAATTTATTTTTCCTCTTTGGGCAACCAAATTAAATAGAACTTGTTATGAGATATTTTTCTTAAGACATTTTATGTGTTTTCAAAAAGAAATGCGTTCTGCTAACCTTTCTGGATGCTTTTGTCTAGTACCGTGCAGATTTTCCTGGCGATCTACAGAAACAGGTTGTTTTGTGGATTTAGCCCCAATCTTCTCCCAGATGGCAGATGTTGTATTGGGAAGACAAATACAACTCGCTGTTGATACTATAAGTGAGGTCATTAGATCTTTCTAATTATGAAGTTCTTTTCCACACACATAATTACTTCTAGTTTTGTGCTCTATTTAAATTTTCGAGTTTGTTTCATTGTTTTTCAGGCTATAGATGGCGCTGATGGTTTTCAGAATACACACCAACCTCAGCATTATGAGTCAGCAAAATTTAGTATTCAACAGGTCTGTTCCATTGTTATAGAGGATGAGCTTTTTGAACCTTGAAAAATGATGGGGGGCTAGACTTCATACATATTTACTTCAAAATTTAGTTCGCTTGTTCATCGAGCTAATTATTTGTAGCTCCAATCAAACATTTCCCACAGTGGCGAAACAAGACAAAACAACCATGGTTTATAAATCCAAATTTGCACTTTTAATGATGAAGTTAACAAGGGGATTGTGTATTCATAATTATAAAATGAGTAAAATACGCTTTGCTACACACAATGAGTGGCGTCTTTCTTTTGTTTGATTTGGAAATGCTATAAGCTTGAGAAGTCTTGTGCCCTGATGCTACATCTATCCAATCTTTAGGGATGTCTACCAGCACTCTTGCAAATCATCCGAAGAACATTTTGCTTCAATCTTCCCTGGCTCTCCAATGAAATAAAATTGTCTTCATGCTGTGCCAAATCTCAGCAGCAATCAATTTCAATTGTTGAAAGTTTTTTCAATTTTTCATTTGAGTTATTGATTAAACATCATTATTTACTCTAGTGATCTATGGGTTCAATTCAGGTCGTGTTAATTTTGGAAAAGATACGCATCATGTGGGAATCGATGCTGCCAAGATCAACTTACAGGAAAAGTATGTGTCATGTCCTTGGGTCTGTCTTCTCTAGAATTACAAGGGATATGCTTTAGATGACATGGCAGCAGAAGAGACGTTGCATGTGATACATGTTGTGCCATAATGGTTTGAGGTGATAAAATCTTATGTTCACTAATATATATTCTTACAGCTGCAAGGCCTTATCCATTTGGCTCTCGAAAATCTTTCTTCACTATTTCTTTCCCTGGTTGAGAATGATGATGGCAGCACAAAGTTCTTAGACCATGACACTTGGATTCAATTGGATGGAATTCTACCATCTTTGAAAAAGTTCCTCAAGCTAGCAGGTATTTTGTTGGTTCTGATTATGGACTTCTTTTCATCTTTAACTGGGCTACTTATGTTTTTTTATTCAAGTCAGATAACACTGAAAATAATTACTGTTCAGAGTTGCTTGATATGTCATTGAAGTCCATCACTTGGGAAAGTGGATACCTAGTTGCATGAAAAACTTTATGGTCTTTTCAATGTTGAACAATATACTAAATTCCAAGTCTATTTTCTTAGTTTAACTGATCGGTTTTCCTAATCATGTACATGTGCAAAATTTCATCAAAGCAATATTTTCTGACTCGCCTCTTTGGAAGGAGTGCCTAGGATGGATCATTAGGACGCCAGCTTAGAATGCAGAAACAGCATATTTGTGCCTGCGGGTCAATGTTTTTTTTTCATATTCTTTTGTCCACCATATAGTGAAGTATTAATTGGTATGAGCTCAGTTTGAAGTTTGAACCGAAGGAGACTGACGTGCAATCTCTGACTCCCCAGTTCAATACTCACCCCACTGCCTGGTCCAGGACTGATCAGATAAGGCTAGCAAATGCAAGGTGAAAGGAGGATGGCCTGAGCTAAATATAGAAGCTGCATGGCAGTCTTTGTAAACAAAGAGCTCACCCAAGGTTATGAAGGACATAGGCTTGGAGAAGAAAATAGGCAAGAAAAAAATGATCTTGAGTGACAATAATATTTCATTAGAACCGTTAATTTTTATCGTTATATGCAATCCATGACGTTCATATGATGAAAAATTATCGCAGCACTATTCAAAAAAAAAAATATATCACAGCAAACTGCCATATAACGGGACAGGCGATGAGGCAATTTGGCAGCACCAAGAGTGATTTGGGTGACACAATCTCAATTTGGTTTTTACAATTGATTTGTGTACTACCAAAATTTGGTTGGTTATAATATTACAATATATATGCTATTTAACAAATATCATGTTGAAGAGTAATTCAACGGTTGAGCCAACAAATCAATTACCCTACAATCGTAAGAGACTATCCGAATGAAAAATCCTGAGCGTCAGATTTCCCGTGCTGGTCCGTCACCCATAATTATAAAAAGACATACCAAAACCATAAGTGTGTGCCACCCACAATTATAAAAAGATCCATCAAAACTGTAAGTGTGTGCCCTATAACACCCACAATTATAAAAAGATATACCAAAACCATAAGTGCGTGCCGCCCACAATTGTAGCAAGAACCACCAAAATCGTGTGTGCCCTATAATGACACCTCGGATAAATAAATACCCCTAACCCTAGCTATCTCTCATTTCTCCCTTTTGCACTCTCCTCCCACTCCTTCCTTCCCCACATCAGTGACATCGGCACCGCCTTCCCTACACCCGGCGGCAGCAAATTCGCACACGGTGGCTCCGGTGTCCCTTCCCCAACACTAAGCGGCAATGACGACTACCTTCCCCATATCGGCGACAACAACATCGCCTCCCCTGTACCAAGCAGTGACTCCCCTCTCCTACACATGGCGGCAGCGTCCCTTCCCCTATAACTAGCGGCGGCGATGGCTTCCTTCCCACATCGGTGATAGTGACATCTCCTTCCCCTTCCATAGTGGTGATGTCCCCTCTCCCACATATGGCGACGACATCGCTTCCCCTACACCCAACAACGGTATTCCCTTCGGATGGACTCCTCCAGGTGCAACAGATGAGCCTCCTCTCGACATTAGATGGGCGCTTTTCTGTGATGCACAAAAGATAAGAATCGTTATGCATTTATTATTGATTTGGCAAATATTTTCTATTAAAACTATATTTATCAATGCGAATGCTACTTTTTGGGCGCGCATGCCCTAGAGTTGCGCACGCACACCGCATTCGCCCGCGCCCGACCGTCCGATCACACCCACTGTATTCGCCCGCACCTGACTCGCTCGCGCCCGACTGCACCCGTGCCCGCGCCCGCGCCGATGAAGAAGACGGCGGTGGCTAAGGTTCCAGCGGCGGCTGCAGGTTCCACTACTAGAAATCTGGACTTCTATGACAACTGCTAGATGACAGAGCACCTATCTGTCACAAACAAAGGCTGTTTGTGATGACTATTCACAGGCGGTTGTTTATGACCAAGCTGTGTTTTTGTCATAAACATCATGATAGTATACTCTGCATGGGCTTTGTGACGATAGATCGATGACAATAGTTGATCATGATAAAATATAGAACTATTATAATTTTTAATCAAACAAACTTGGATAAAGAAATGATCAAAACCAGAGATGTAGTTGCCGATGAGTTCTGCGACTTTGTTTTTAATACCTTTTCATTTGAAATCATTCACTCTCCCAAAATTCTGTTCAATGTTCTCATATTTTGAAATTCAAAATTTGAATTGTTCAAACAAAGTGGGATGTAAAAAGGACCAAAACAAAAGTTGTAGATCTCAGTGAGTTCTACAACTTTGTTACTGATGACTTTTCCATTTGAGAAAACTTACTATCCTAAAATTCTTTTTAAAGTCCTCATATTTCGAAATTCAAATTTCGTATTGTTCAAACAAACTCGGATGGAGAAATGACCAAAACAAAAATTGTAGATATTGATTAGTTCTACAATTTTGTTGTTCGTGACTTTTTCATTTGAAATCATTTATTATCCCAAAATTCTATTTGGAGTTCTCATATTTTGAAATTCAAATTTTGAGTTATTCAAACAAAGTTTGAGGGAGAAATGGCTAAAACAAAAGTTGTAGATCTCGATGAGTTCTACAACTTTGTTGTCGACGACTTTTTTGTTTAAAATCGTTTACTATCCCAAAATACTATTCGAGGTTCTCACATTTTGAAATGCGAATTTCAAATTATTCAAAAATGTCGGATGGGGAAATGACCAAAATCTAAGTTGTGGAGTTCGATGAGGTCTACAACACTTTATTTGATGACTGTTCATTTTAAATTATTTTTGCTTCTAAATTTAATATGAAGTTCTTGTATATTGAAATTTTTTTAATTGTTGGGCCAAATTCTGGGCCTATTCCATTTCTTGGCCCATTGAAATCGGAGACCCATTGTAGTTTTTTTCATTATCAAATAAATAGATAAGGCACATTATGAAATTCCCAACGGACTCGAATGAAAAAATGGCCAAAAGAAAACTTGTAGATTTCGATGAGTTCTAAAAGTTTGTAGTTGATGACTTTTCCATTTGAAATCAATTACTATACCAAAATTGTGCTTGAGGTTCTCGTAATTTGAAATTCAAATTTCGAATTGTTCAAACAAACTTGGATGAAAAAAATGTCCAAAATCAAATTTGTACATCTCAGGAGGTCTAAAATTTTTATTTTTATGACTTTTCTAGTTGAAACCGTTTACTATCCCAAAATTTGGTTCGACATTCTCATATTTTGAAATTCAAATTTTGAATTGTTCAAACAAAGTCAGATGGAGAAATGACCAATACAAAAGTTACAGATATCGTTGAGGTCTACAACTTTGTAGTTAATAATAGTTCCATTTGAAATCATTTATCATTTATTATCCCAAAATTCGGTTTGAATTTCTCATTTGAAATTCAAATTTTGATTTGCTCAAACAAACTTAGACGAAGAAATGACCAATACAAAAGTTGTATATATTTGATGAGTTCTACAACTTTGTCGTTGATGACTTTTCATGTGAAATCATTTACTGCACGATTGTTCACACATGGTTATGTGGCAAAGTGAGAGATGTATCTATTTGTGAAGGATGTATAGTCCCACTTTATTAAAAGTGCTTCGAAATTTTATGCGGCGCTTATAGCCAAAAATATGTTATTGTGTAAATTGGAAAAATTTTCTGATGAAATTTAGTTATTATTGTAATTATTTGTTGAATTGCTATTGAATAAATGTAATAATATCCAAACTTGGTTAGAAAAATCTACGAACTTGCGTCACGACATGTTTTGGTCTATAAATGTTGCATACAAATTTTAAAGGATTTTGACAAAACGATAGTGCACATTGTTCACAAAATGGATACATCTCACACATAGTTATGTGACTGAGAGATGTTTCTCTTTGTGAAGGATGTATAGTCTCACTTTGTTAAAACAAAGTTTGATGGAGACATGACCAAAACAAAAGTTGTAGATGTCAATGAGTTTGTGGACAACTTTTTCATTTGAAATCATTTACTATCCCAAAATTGTATTTGAAGTTCTCATGTTTAGAAATTTAAATTTTAAATTGTTAAAACAAAGTAGGATGAAGAAATGACTAAAACAAAACTTGTGGATCCAGATGAGTTCTGCAACTTTGTTGTTGATGACTTTTTCATTTGAAATTACTTTCTATCCCAAAATTTTGTTTAAAGTTGTCATATTTTGAAATTCAAATTTTCGAATTGTTCAAACAAACTCATACGGAGAAACCAAAACTAAACTTGTAGATCTTGATGAGGTCTTCAACTTTGTAGTTGATGACTTTTTCGTTTAACAACTTATTATTTTTTTTGAAAGGAAGACTATGGTTTGATGACTTATTATTGCAATTATTTGTTGAGTTGAATTACCATAAAATTTGTGGTTACAAAATACTGCTTGAAACTTAATGCACAAATATAATTTAAACTATAGAAAAGTAGGGGTTATGCACCGAGGCTTGCCTGGGTAAGATATATTTAAAGTTAGTATCTGCATTTCAGATCATCCACCGTCAGCTGGATAACAAGCCCATTGCATCATCTCCTGGAGAGAATACCATTACACCATCTTCGGGTTCCCAATCATCCTTCGATTGATCCGTTGATCATCATCGTACCTATATGATATGCATGCGATGCAATGCAAAGATGTAATTAATCAACTGCAACGTGACTCGTAAAACACGACGCACGCCTCTCGAGTTAACGACTAATTCTAACGACGACCATACTTAGGCTACATATACACGTTGTCGGATAAGGCGTTATTTCCCAACGATTAATTTAATTATATAAACCCAAGTTGTTTCTTTATTCCGTTCTATCAATTTAATCTTTATTCGCAATAGGACATCATTATCTATTTAACAAACTAATTATTCCAGTGTTATTCAGGTGAAAGCATTCAGTCATTGTCCAGCACGTTACAATCATGTAGTTTCAGACTTTCTCACGTGTGCATTCAGAAAAGAGTAGTACACATTGCGTGAACGATTAACATTTTTACAATGCCTGATGCAGGTGAAGGCATTCAGTCATTGTCCAGCACATTATAATCACGTAGTTTTGGACTTTCTCACGTGTGCATTCAAAAAAGAGTAATACACATTGTGCCAAAGATTAACATTTACAATGCCTGACGCAGGTGCAATCATTTAGAACAGTAATACACTAATAAGTTACTAAGTTACCTATGGTATTTCATATGTTTCGTGGATCAGTTGGAGGCCATTGTGCATTTCACTGTTGATGGCAAGCAGATCCGGCTTCAGGAGCTGCATCCACTCTTGCCACCAGGCCACGACCTCCTCCTTTGTGGGTTGCGCATTGAACAACCAGCGGCATAGCCCATCGGTCCATTTCTCCATGAAGCGCTTTAGGACCTTCTTCATCATCGACTCCGGTGACACAACCAGCTTGTCGATGAATGGCATCCACCAATCGGTCCCACCGAAAGCGAGCTCATACTGCAGCACCATCTTGTCGTCGTAATCTGCCGTGAAGAACCACCTGCATAGAGCACCCTACCAATATTTTCTAGGGAACACCCTATAGGAGGTCAAGCATTTTCTAGGGCGAAATCTCAGACGCCCACCTCATCAAGTGGTCAACCTGCACGTCCATAGCTGCCATTCCTCTCGAAGATGGCTTGTTGCAGATATTTCCAAGTTCACGCTTCAGGTAAGGAATGATGACACCATCGACGTAAATGGAGAAGACGTGCTCTGTTTTCATCAGTGTACACTTGGGAACGTCAATACTCCTACATCTCCAGTCGAACACACCTTCTACGGTACAAATGGTTGAGGTTCCTAAGGGAGCGCAATAGCCCATGAGGGGTGAAAAGACCTATCACCACTACACCAGGCTTTCAAGTCTCAACCGTGTCATGGTGGTCAATTCACTCCTGTCTAGCTTTCATCCTGTATTCACTTCGCTCTCGACAATCGTGCAAGGTTTCTTTGTGAGGAGCAAGTCTCAGCAAACCAGAAAGTCCAACCGTCGTATATTTGAACGTGTCAGATAGTATTCATGTCATACGCATTTGTGCAAACATTTTCATTCACAAAGGAACATTTACCATTATCTCATTGAACACGTGATAGTCCGAGCATTGTAAATCTGACCGGGCTAAACACATCTCACACTTGCCAAACGCGCAATGGTTGCTTTGTGCCTCGGTTTGGTGAACCAAACACGTATAAGTAGTGGTAGTAGTCATGAGTCACTCTGATCATGCTTAAAATGAGTGGCTTTGATCCATCGTGAACCCAACTCATCTTATTTGCATGTGTCTAATAAAAATTGTTGAGCTTCTAATAGCCATGCAGCGAGGAGTTCATCTGTACAAGTCTTGGCTCGATCTACTGCATAACGGAAGAGGCATAGATGTTGCATTTTTACTGCACATGCCAGAAAGTCCCCTGCTATCCATTGGATCTTTCGTCGGATAGTAAGTGTACCCATCTCTAGCTAGCCGCTGCATGTCTCTTCAAAAGAGAAATTGCTTACCAAAGCAACTCCTCTTCACTCTTTTGTCTGCCCCTCGACTATTGTGACTACATGGATAGGAGTGAAAAGATCTATCACAACCACACCAGGCTTTCAAGTCTCAACCGTGTCATGGTGGTCAAAATCTCTTAATTTTTCACTCCTATCCAACTTTCATCCTGCATTCACTTCACTCTCGGCAACCGCGCAAGGTTTCTTCAAGAGGAGCAAGCCTGGCCTAATGCAGAACAGATGAGCCATAGGTGTTGAAAATTCTATTGCACACGCAAGAAATTCATGCCGCCTTACATTTGAACATGTCGGATAGTGTACGTGTCGTACACATTTGTGCAAATGTACTCCCGGCCCCATGTCATAGATTATGAAAAATGTTACAATCTTTTAGGAATTATTATATTAAAAGCCAAGGAGAACACGGTCACGTGACCATGATCCTACTACTAGTAATAATAATATTGGATGAAATGACGAGTGAGTGTAGTCGATCACAAACTATGAAATTTTACTGCGCACACTAGAAAGTCCATCGGCCGCACAATTGATGTCGTCATGCCAAGACTCACGCTATCTCATCAGCGTAAATGGAGAAGACATGCTCTATTTTTGCAACCGCCGGTGTAATACGGTTGTGATTCCTGAGGGAGCACGATGGCACCCACCTCCAAGAAAGATAAATCTTCATGGAGTATCTTGCCTTAGAAGCCTTAACATCCCTCTATATAAATAAATCTTTATGGAGTATCTTGCCTTAGAAGCCCTAGCGTCCCTATGTATACATAAAGCCTGGCCTCACCCCAATTCATATTGTTTACCATTCCACCTTCCATTGCGCAAAAGCCCTCTCCTCGCCGCCCACCTCCACCACCCCACCAGTTGCCATGAAGGTCGTTGGTGGCCCGACTGTAGTCCCCGCTTCCTCTAGTGGTTCGGTGAAGGCGGGGACGATGGTGCACCCCAGGTTGGTGTTGATGGAGGCAGCGGCGATGTCTAGTCCCTGTAGATCAGTGTTCCCATCGCCGAGACTCATGCCATCTCCTAGGCTGCTGCTCTCCCTGTCGCCCTCGGTGATGACGCTGACACCATCGACACCGATTGTTCGCTCACCACTGCCGGCCCTAGTGCAGTCCTGCTCGCTGTCGCTGGATCCGCTCCCTACGTGGGTGGGTCACCTATAGCGTCGTGGTACCCCTCGCCATCCGCTGAGGCCAACGATGAGGCCGAGGCTGATGGCGAGGCTGACATCTTGGCCGAGGCCGAGGCCATGGCCAACATCTTGGCCGACGCTGAGTTCGAGTCTGACGGCTCTCTGGGTTACGTCATGATGGACTCAGAGGATGATCGTCTGCACGGCTACGCAATGCCTATTCTCCAAGGCCTAAATCTGTTCTTGCGCGTCAGCCCATATGGTGGCCTGGTGTGCCCCGTCTGCCCCAATCGTAAGGCCCATGGTTGGATCAAGGCCGACGTCAGGGCACATGTGTTGGCGAGGGCACATGCCCCCTAGACGGTAGGGCGCATGTGCTGGCGAAGGTTTGCTGGCTTCAACCAAGGCTAATTTACCTTGCAGGCGTTGGATTTTGTTCGCACCTATTGGTGCCCTTGTTGCATGACTTGCGTAGAGGTGTGAGATGGCACTCCTCATTAGTAGTATCAAGTCATGTCAACATATGTAGGTAGGACGAGTTTGTTGTTAGGTGCCGTTAGAATTAGTATGAAGTCATATTAATGTAACACCTTGGGTGTTTAAATATTAAAACATGCCATGTCATCATATGCATAGCACATCATTCATGTGTTAGTGAAAATTTTGATATGCATACACTAAAACAAGTTTACCTTTATGTGGTATGTGTTGAATTGTATTGTTTGAATCAAGTTCAAAATTTTGTTTGGATTTGACTTTTCAAGAAAACCCTGATTTTCAGTATTTAAATCCTACCTTGAAAACTCATTTCAAAATCTAAGCATATTTTGGGGTTGATCCTAAAAGCAAAAGTGTAGAGCTTGTCAAGTTATACAAAGTTTGTTTTTGGAGTTTTCAAAGTTGTTATGAAAAATTTGAAGTAATTTGAAAAGGCGAAATTCTTTAAATGTCCCCTATTTGAATTCAAATTTGCATTTCAAAATGTAGACTGAATTAGGGGGTGGTTATAAAAGAAAAGTTGTAGAACTTTGTATTTTGAACAACTTTTATTTTTGGAGATTTTTGAGTTGTTATATAAATTTGGGAGTAATTTGGGAAAATAGGCGGGTGGCAATTCTGTAATTTCGGTGAACAGTACTCGTGGCCGACATCCCACTGCCGGCCATGTTTCCACCGGCTTCTACGCGCGCCCACAGACACCACCTCTGGCCTTGACGTGTCCGCGTCGTCGTGGCGTGTCAAGCGCACCGTTCACCGCCGCTTTTCGCCCGCTGGTTAAGTCTGGAACGTCGTCGCCGTTCTCCTTTCTCCTTCTTTGTTTTCCCGACGCCGCCACCATAGCTCCGTCGAGCTCGCCTCGCCTCCTCAGCGCAAACCAGCTCGGCTAAGCTTGCCACTACTTAGCTAGATCCTTGCGCAACCAGTCCTCTAGCCCTTGTTGCTTGATTGCGCCGGGAACCGCCGTTCTTTGCCTTTCTTCCTCGCGGCCGGCAGCACCACCATCGAGCGAGCGCCGTCATAGCCAGCGCTCTACGGTGAGCCACTATCCTTGCTCGGTGTTGTTTCTGATTTGCCTTGATCTCATGATGCTCTATGACTGGTTGTTTGGTCCTTTTATTCATCATAGTCGCCGGAACACCGCTACTAACGACCCTTGCTCCGCCGTGGTTGCTATGCACGCCGACCTGCCTTTCTGTTGCTCCTCCGGCTCGGCCATCGACTCCAACATGTTCGGGGGTGAGCTCCTGGTGCTTCCTGTGCCATTTATTTAACCGCTACCGGTTTCGTTTTGCCGGCGTAGCGCAGCCGCTCCGCCGTGTCCGCCATGGTCGGTGTCAAGCTCGGTTTGAGCTGTTATCGATGCAATCTGTGACACCAGTAGATGCGCCTTGTCATGGTGATCACAGTGGTACCTTCGCCTTGGCTGTTGATCCCACCGGCGGCGAGAAATCGCCGTTTAGCGCCGTCGTCACCGTGGTCAGCGCGGAGGAAGGGGATGACATGTGGGGTCGGGTTGTCAGTGACTTAGTGTCTCAAAATGGAATTTTCTATTTTGCAGATTTGAATGAATAGTGATGTGATTTGTTATTTTTTTGTAGATTTATTTGGAGCCCCAAAAATTATGAAAATTTTTGTGTGACCTCTCTGTGATGTATATTATTTAAGAAAAAATATGAAATGTTGTTTTTTAGTACGTTTTGAATGTGATGAAAATTGCTCAATTAATTAATAAATGGGTTTTCATGATTTTTCTAGGCTTAATTAATTATCCAAAAATTATGAAAATTGTTTTGCCACTTAGTTATCATGTGGTAAACCCTTACAAATATTTTGAGCTCAATTGGAACAAGTTGATTTATTTCATAATTTTGAATTAAATAATTAATTCATAAAAGCAAATAGTAACCTTTAATGATTTAGGTTTTGTTTGAATTTTTGGATTGAGTGATGACCTTGGGTCATTAGTTTGTAATGATCCTTGGCAATTGAAGTATGTGTTACGAAAAAGGTTTAGTTAGTTTGACTTGTAACTGTACCGCGAAGGAAAGTTGTATTCGAGTTTTTAACTTTCGCATCCATCATCAAGCATCATGTTTCGTATCCCGCATCATGTTAAACATGGCATTGTTACTATGTGTAGTGAACGAAGGTGAACACATGGTAGTTAATCAAGTTGCGGAGGAAATTAATCTGTCTGTTGAGGTCGGATTTGATAATTACGGAACGTCTCAGGAACCTGACTTTTCCGTGAACCAAGGCAAGCCCCGGATGCATTTAAACCTACCTTGTGTTTTACAAGTTTTTATCGCTTTTTCTTTTCAATACTGCATTAAGTGATTAGGAGTTGAGTGGAAACCTAATTGGTGCATTACCAACCTTATTTTTCCATATCTACCTTGTTACCAGTTTTACTTCGTAAATGCCTAGTTATACTTAGACATGCTTAGACAGATAAAAGTCGGGTGATTACCTGTCAGCTGCAAGTTTTAAATGGATCTATGTTTACGTTTGGTTACTTATGTTATCATGAGATATGAGCATGCGGAGTAATAAATCTAGACCGGGCAGACTCGGAGTGTGAGAGCCACGAGACATGGAGGTCTTGTGAGCAGGTTCTTTCCGCCTGTGTCGATTAAGGTCCATCCATTGTTGAATTGTATGAGGTGAGACTTTGTAGTACTAACCACATACTCTGGTAAGCCTTAACTTGGCTATTCTATTACGAGAATGGCTACTAGCGCACTGAGAGTGGAGAGATGGCGGGAATAGCGTGTACCCACGTGGCAATGGGCTGGATTAGTGGAGTACTATATTCTTGGGTGGCGTGGACCCATTCTTGTTTTAGAGGATCTAAGGGTAGGTTGGTATATGTAGGTCGGGGACCTACATATGTCGTGTGGTCTGGAATTCCTAGCTGGGTTATAACCGGTTTGAATCGTCGTTGCTCCTTGGTTATGGAGACTCAACTCACTGTTCATCATCGTAGTTAATAACTAGAACTTGAGTAAGGTTTGAGAAAGTGTTGGATATGAAGTTTCATGATCTCATTATGGATCATGGCAGATTCATATGTGGTTCTTATAAAGTTTTATATGTTGAAGTAAAGAATTTTGTTAAAGAGCTTTTACGCAAAAGAACTTTGATTATTGCTAAAGCCATACCTTAAATCCCTGAGCCTACATTCCTGAGTCATCTCAGTTTTGATTCTGATTAAGTCTTGTTGAGTACTTTTGTACTCAGGGTTCGTTGACCCTTGTTGTAGGTGAGCCTCATGAGCAGGTCTATTTTGGACCTTGCTGCATGACTGTTGTTCATGTCGATGATGATAAGTGAATGTGTGATCCTTGTGTAGGATGCTTATTTTGTGTGTTTGTATTATGATACTAATGCCACTCCACTACTACTATGGTTTGTAATAATTATCGAACTTAGTTTGTAAGGTTTGAAACAACTAGTTTGTAAACTAAGTTATCGTAAGACTTCCGCTATTTTACTCTGATGTAGATATTTGAATAAATGTTGTAATATTGCAATGACTCTGTAATGTGATCCTACTCAGAAATCGTGGATGATTCAGGGTTCCCCGAGGACACCCGACAGTCTTCCTAAGTTACAAGGAACATATGCATAGTCGTCAGAAGTCGTTGGATAGTGACAAGTGCATGTGGCTCCTATAATTTAGGAGGTTCTGCCATAGAATGGTATCAGAGCGATCGTTGCAAAGTCTTTGTTGTATTGTTTTACAAAAACTTCAAAATGATTTTGGACAAATAGATATAACTTGTTAATTTGGTCCAAATTGCTTCTGGCTTATCTTATTTCATTCTCACCATTTCTTAATTGATTAAAAAGGCTTTGTGTGGTGGAGTAGTAATCTTATTATGCCCTATATAAAAATAACTATGGTTATGTACCTTATAAGCTTTGATGTTTTTGTTCGTAAGAACGATTCATGCATCATGATTAATTCACTTGTTACTTCCTTCGCTCTGAGTCTGGGTTGGGTAGTGAGTCTGGGTTGAGTTATGTAATCCATCCTGGTTGCTCTTTAGATTTTGATCAGATTGTCTTAATTAGATTAATCTTGCTTCCTACAGCATGGCTCGTACCAAGGTAACACCCCATAAGTCCGTTGGACCTAAAGGAGTTCCTCGTCACCAGCTTGCCCCTAGGAATGACGGTGCTAGCACTAGCAGCTCTAGGCCTGATCCCCAGGTAGAGATACAGAGGCTTTTAGCAGAGTTAGCACATGCTACTAGGGATAGGGCCTTAGATGCCATCCAGGTGGGCAAGTTAAAGGATCAATTGAGGTGTTGCACCACCGCTCATAAGAACTGCGAGCGTATGTTAGTTCGTATGGTGGAAGGGAGAAATGAGACTTGGCATAGGGAAGATGTAGCTAGAGCTAGAGCACATGTGCTAGAATTTTATGTAGAAGATTTAGAAGAACATAATACTACTTTGCATGAAGAAGTCCATAGGCTGAGCAACCTCCTGGATCCAAATCATGAACCTCAAGTTGATGCAATGGACCCTGGTGTCATCATTGCTGATAATGATGAACTTGAAGAGGAAGAAGAAGAAGATCCAGAAGAATTAGTGATGGTCGATGAAAGTGATAATGAAGGCAGAAATGTTTCTAGAATGGATACTCATCACGAGGTTTGATGTGGTCGAGGAGAAGAGTAGAGTTGTAAAATAGGAGATCTAGTTAAGTTAAGTAGTCTTGTTTAGGTGCGGGCTTATGCTTAAATAAGTAAACCCAATGTAATGTGTTTGTAGTAAGCTCTTTTCATATTTCAATAAAAGCTTGTGAGTAAAGTTTGGTTTGTCATGAACAGATGCCTCGTACTCGTGCTTTGGATATTCCTGGTTCTTCGCAGGATGAGGGTGGTGTTCCTGATCCACCACCAGTTCCGCCAACTTTGGCTGATGCTATCGCAGCACTGGTCCATGTGACCATAGAAAATGCTCGATTGCTTTGAGAGATAGCTCAGAGTAATCAGAATATGGTGCAAGGAAACCGTGGCCGCAATCATAACAGGCAGGAGGCTATGTATGTTGATTTTACTGATACAAGACCACCAGTGTTCACCAAGGCCGATGAACCACTGGAGGCTGATGATTGGCTTCGGACCATGGAGCAGAAATTTGATCTTATTCCATGCATGGAGATGCAGAAACCTATGTTTGCCGCCCAGCAACTTAGAGGTGTAACAGGTGCTTGGTGGGCAAATCTAGTGGCTATGCAACCAGCTGGCATTCTAATAACTTGGGTTGAGTTCTGTACTGCCTTCAGAGCTCATTATATTCTAGAAGGAGTGATGGCCATGAAGCTGGATGAGTTCCTTGCTTTGAAGCAAGGGGATCAAACGGCTATGCAATATGTGCGTAGATTCAATCACCTGTCACAGTATGCATCTGAACATGTCAATACAGATGCCAAGAAAAAGAAATGGTTCATGCGAGGTCTGAATACCAAATTACAGACAATGATGACTGCATGTACCAATGTTACTTATCATGAGGCAGTAAATATTGTGATTGCTTCTGAGGAAAAGTATCGGCAGCATAAGGAGATCAAGAAAAAGAAGAGTGTGCCGTCTAGATCTTTTGGTGGAAATCAAAAGAGGCAAAAGATAATCTATCATCCAGTCAACCATTATCGTCCTCCTTATCGTCCGCCGTAGTTCCAAGCTAGGCAACAATCAAATGTCCGTCCTGCTATAACTTACCCGAATTCACAACAGACAAATGCTCCTGGTGTCAATGCTCCAACATCCCAAGGTCACAATTATCCATGTTACAATTGTGGAAGGTCCGGTCATTTCTCCAGGGAATGTCCATATCCCAAGCAATCTAATCAAAATTATCAGAAGGCCCCTACCAATCAACAATAGGGTCAAGCACAGAACAAGAACAACAATCAGAATGCTCAGAAGGGCAAAGATGAAAGGAAGACAAGACGTGTGTTCTATATTCAAGCTGGGGAAATTCTGGAAGGGGAGCCAGTGATGATGGGTATGTTTCTTGTCGTCGATCATCCTGTTGTTATACTTTTTGATTCTAGTGCATCTCATTCATTCATCAATAGAACCTTTGTCGTAAAGCATGAAATTCCAATTGGGGAAACAAAGGAAAAATTCTTTATACATTCGCCCGGGGGACGTCTGTGTACTAAGGAAATGGTATACCAGGTACCCATAAACCTGAGTGGGCATATTTTTCCCACTACCATGATTATTCTCAAGGATCAAGATATAGATGTGATCTTGGGAATGAATTGGATGTATCACCATAAGGCTGTTATAGATGCTTTGAATAGGACATTAAGGGTGAGTTTTCCTAATAGTAATTCTTAGCTTCTTATCCAACTTTCAACCTTAAGGAGATCAGTGGAAAGAGTTTGTGCAACTTTTATCAAGGAGATTAGAGATATCCCGGTAGTTTGTGAATTCCCTGAGGATTTATCCGGTCTACCACCAGATAGGGATGTTCAGTTTAACATAGAGTTAAAACCTAGAACAGCTCTGATCTCTCAGAGAGCTTATAGGATGCCTCCCAAGGAATTAGCCGAGTTGAAGACTCAGTTGCAAGAGTTGATTGAGAAAGGGTTTATTCAACCTAGTTCATCACCTTGGGGATGCCCTGCAATTTTTGTGAAAAAGAAAGATGAGACCCTGAGGTTATGTGTTGAATATCATCCGTTGAATGAAGTGACCATTAAGAATAAGTATCCCTTACCTTAGATAGACTTGCTTTTTGATCAACTGGCCGGAGCCAAAGTTTTCTACAAGATTGATTTAAGGTCAGGCTATCACCAAATCAAGATTAAGCCTGAAGATATTCCCAAAACGGCATTTACCACAAGATATGGGTTATATGAATACTTGGTAATGTCTTTTGGTTTGACAAATGCCCCAGCTCATTTCATGTATCTGATGAATTCAGTATTCATGCCTGAGGTAGACAAGTTTGTGGTGGTGTTTATTGATGATATCCTAGTTTATTCCAAGAACAAGAAGGAACACACAGAACATCTTAGAATTGTCCTGACCCGCTTAAGAGAACATCAACTATATGCCAAATTTAGTAAGTGTGACTTTTGGCTTAAGGAAGTATAGTTTCTTGGACATGTCTTGTCAGCTGAAGGAGTTGCTGTTGATCCAAGTAAAGTTAAGGACGTGCTTGATTGGAAACCACCAACCACTGTTCATCAGGTTTGGAGTTTTCTAGGAATGGCAGGGTATTACCATCGTTTTATTCCAGATTTCTCTAGAGTATCCAAGTCCATCACTGGGTTGTTGAAGAACCAAGCCAAGTTTGTCTGTCCATCTGATTGTGAAGAAGCTTTCCAGACTTTAAAGAGATTGTTAACCACTGCACCAGTATTAGCCCAACCTGATATTGAGAAGTCATTTGATGTTTATTATGATGCTTCAGGTATTGGTATTGGATGTGTATTGATGCAAGAAGGCCGAGTCATTGCCTATGCTTCTAGACAACTTAGGCAACATGAAGAGCACTATCCCACTCATGATCTAGAGTTAGCAACAGTTGTCCATGCTTTGAAGATTTGGCGGCATTACCTGCTTGGTAATACGTGCCATATTTATACAGATCACAAGAGTTTAAAGTATATCTTTACTCAGTTAGAATTGAACATGTGACAAAGAAGATGGTTAGAATTGATTAAAGATTATGACTTGGAGGTGCATTACCACCCTGGTAAAGCAAATGTAGTTGTAGATGCCCTCAGTCGAAAGAGTCATTGCAATTGTCTGGCAGTAAAAACAATGGATTTGACTTTATGCCAAGAGATGGAAAAGTTGAGTATAGAGGTAATTCAACAAGGTAGTTTGACCAATATAACTGTTGAAGCCACTATTTGAGACCAGATTATTGCTGCTCAGAAAGAAAACAAGGGTATAGCCTATATCAAAGAAAGAATCAAGAATGGGAAAGCGGAATGTTTCAAAGTAGATGATGAAGGTGTGTTATGGTTCAAGAATCGCTTAGTGGTACCAAAGGTTCCTGAGTTGCGACAGTCAATTCTTGAAGAGGCACATGCTACTAGGTTATCTATTCATCCGTGAAGTAATAAGATGTACCATGACTTGAAACAGAGGTTTTGGTGGACCAAAATGAAGATAGAAATTGCCCGGTAT
The DNA here is from genome assembly GCF_019320115.1 of Miscanthus floridulus. Taxonomy (NCBI): domain Eukaryota; kingdom Viridiplantae; phylum Streptophyta; class Magnoliopsida; order Poales; family Poaceae; genus Miscanthus; species Miscanthus floridulus. The sequence continues at coordinate 20,601 of NW_027096639.1, read as the reverse complement.
ATAGCAAAGTGTGATACTTGTCAAAAGGTGAAAGCTATACATTTGAGGTCTGCTGGAGAGTTACAACCATTACCTATTCCAGCTTGGAAGTGGGAGGATATTAGTATGGACTTTATTGTTGGTCTACCCAAGACATCAAAGGGCTTTGACTCAATATGGGTTATTGTAGATCGACTAAGTCAGCACATTTTCTTCCAGTCAAGAGTATATATCCTACTATCTAGTATGCCAAGATGTATTTTGCAAGAATCATGAGTCTACATGGAGTACCAAAGACCATTGTGTCAGATAGGGGTACACAATTTATCTCTAGCTTTTGGAAACAATTGCATGCTTTGATGGGTACGAAACTCCTATATAGTACAGCTTATCACCCATAGACTGATGGTTAGACTGAAAGGGTCAATCAAGTACTTGAAGATATGTTAAGATGTTGTGTTCTTAACTATTCCAATAAGTGGGATGAATGTTTGCCTTTGGCTAAATTCTCATACAACAATAGTTATCAGGAGAGCATTAGAATGGCACCATTTGAAGCACTCTATGGTCGTAGATGCAGAACGTCGCTGAGTTGGTCTGAGCCCGGGGAAAGAAGGTTCTTTGGAATTGACCTTGTGAAAGAAACAGAAGACAAGGTTAGGCAAATACAAAGTAATTTGAAGATAGCTCAGTCCCGACAAAAGAGTTATGCAGATAAACGTCGTAGACCATTGGTGTTTAACAAAGGAAATTTTGTATATCTAAAGGTATCACCAATGAAGGGAGTTGCCCGTTTTGGTGTTAAAGGCAAGTTGGCACCTCGTTATATTGGACCATTTCAAATTTTAGAGAGGTATGGAAAAGTGACTATTGTTTGAAATTACCAGAACATCTTTCAGCTGTGCATGATGTGTTCCATGTTTCTCAATTGAAGAAGTGTCTCCGAGTGCCTGAGCAGAATGTTGAGGTTGAAGGAGTGGAACTTGAACCTGATTTGACCTATTCCGAATATCCTATCCGAGTTCTGGATCAGAAAGATCGTGTTACTCGAAGGAGGACAATCAAGTTCTATAAGATATAATGAAATCAACATTCCGAAGAAGAAGCTACTTGGGAATCCGAAGATTACTTGCTAGAAAAATTTCTAGAGTTTCTTGCATCAATATAGAGTAATGTTAGTTGAGCTCGGTTGTTTCAAATTGTGTTTTGTAAAGAGACCTTAGCTGTTTTATGGACATATTTTGTATGTGTTCGCGCGACACATTTCCTTTTCCATTACTTACCCTATGACTTTGAATCTCAGGACGAGATTTCTTTTAGGGGGAAGGATTGTAACACCTCGGGTGTTTAAATATTAAAACATGTCATGTCATCATATGCATAGCACATCATTCATGTGTTAATGAAAATTTTGATATGCATACACTAAAACAAGTTTACCTTTATGTGGTATGTGTTGAATTGTATTGTTTGAATCAAGTTCAAAATTTTGTTTGGATTTGAATTTTCAAGAAAACCCTAATTTTCAGTATTCAAATCCTACCCTGAAAACTCATTTCAAAATATAAGAATATTTTGGGGTTGTGCCTAAAAGCAAAAGTGTAGAGCTTGTCAAGTTATACAAACTTTGTTTTTGGAGTTTTCAAAGTTGTTATGAAAAATTTGAAGTAATTTGAAAAGGCGAAATTCTTTAAATGTCCCCTATTTGAATTCAAATTTGCATTTCAAAATGTAGACCGAATTAGGGGGTGGTTATAAAAGCAAAGTTGTAGAACTTTAGATTTTGAACAACTTTTATTTTTTGAGATTTTTGAGTTGTTATATAAATTTGGTAGTAATTTGGGAAAATAGACGGGTGGCAATTCTTCTATTTCGGTGAACAGTACTCGCGACCGACATCCCACCGCCGGCCATGTTTCCACCGGCTTCTACGCGCGCCCACAGACACCACCTCTGGCCTTGACGTGTCCGTGTCGTCGTGGCATGTCAAGCGCACCGTTCACTGCCGCTTTACGCCCACTGGTTAAGTCTGGAACGTCGTTGCCGTTCTCCTTTCTCCTCCTCTGTTTTCCCGACTCCGCCGCCATAGCTCTGTCGAGCTCGCCTCGCCTCCTTAGTGCAAACCAGCCTCGGCTAAGCTTGCCATAGCTTAGCTAGTTCCTTGCGCAACCAGTCCTCTAGCCCTTGTTACTCGATTGCGCCGGGAACCGCCGTTCTTCACCTTTCTTCCTCGCGGCCGGCAGCACCACCGTCGAGCGAGCGCCGCCGTGGCCAGCGCTCTACGGTGAGCCACTGTCCTTGCTCGGTGATGTTTCTAATTCGCCTTGATCCCGTGATGCTCTATGACCGGTTGTTTGGTCCTTTTGTTCATCACAGTCACCGGAACACCGCTACCGACGACCCTTGCTCCGCCGTGGTTGCTGTGCACGCCGACCCGCCTTTCTGTTGCTCCTCCGGCTCGGCCATCGACTCCAACATGTTCGGGGTGAGCTCCTGGTGCTTCCTGTGCCATTTATTTAACCGCTACCAGTTCTGTTTCGCCGGTGTAGCGCTGCCGCTCCGCCGTGTCCGCCATGGTCGGTGTCGAGCTCGGTTTGAGCTGTTATCGATGCAATCTGTGACACCAGTAGATGCACCTTGTCGTGGTGATCACAGTGGTACCTTCGCCTTGGCTGTTGATCCCACCGGCGGTGAGAAATCGCCGGTCAGCACCATCATCGCCGTGGTCAGCGCGGAGGGAGGGGATGACATGTGGGGTTGGGTTGTCAGTGACTCAGTCTTTCAGAATAGATTTTTCTATTTTGCAGATTTGAATGAATAGTGACATGATTTGTTATTTTTAAGTAGATTTATTTAGAGCTCCAAAAATTATGAAAATTTTTGTGTGATCTCTATATGATGTATATTATTTAATAAAAATATGAAATGTTGTTTTTCAGTAATTTTGAATGTGATAAAAATTGCTCAATTAATTAATAAATGGGTTTCCATGATTTTTCTAGGCTTAATTAATTATCCAAAAATTATGAAAATTGTTTTTCCACTTAATTATCATGTGATGCACCCTTAAAAAAATTTTTGAGCTCAATTGGAACAAGTTTATTTATTTCATAATTTTGAATTAAATAATTAATTCATAAAAGCAAATAGTAACCTTTAATGATTTAGGTTTTGTTTGAATTTTTGGATTGAGTGATGACCTTGGGTCATTAGTTGGTAATGATCCTTGGCAATTGAAGTATGTGTTACGAAAAAGGTTTAGTTAGTTTGACTTGTAACTGTACCGCGAAGGAAAGTTGTATTCGAGTTTTTAACTTTCGCATCCATCATCAAGCATCATGTTTCGTATCCTCCATCATGTTAAACATGGCATTGTTACTACATGTAGTGAACGAAGGTGAACACGTGGTAGTTAATCAAGTTGCGGAGGAAATTAATCCGTCTATTGAGGTCGGATCTGATAATTGTGGAACGTCTCAGGAACCTGACTTTTCCGTAAACCAAGGTAAGCCCCGGATGCATTTAAACCAACCTTGTGTTTTACAAGTTTTTATCGCTTTTGCTTTTCAATACTGCATTAAGTGATTAGGAGTTGAGTGGAAACCTAATTGGTGCATTACCAACCTTGTTTTTCCATATCTACCTTTTTACTAGTTTTACTTTGTAAATGCCTAGTTATGCTTAGACATGCTTAGACAGATAAAAGTCGGGTGATTACCTATCACCTGCAAGTTTTAAATGGATCTATGTTTATGTTTGGTTACTTATGTTCTCGTGAGATATGAGCATGTGGAGTAATAAATCTAGACCGGGCAGACTCAGTGTGTGAGAGCCACGAGACATGGAGGTCTTGTGAGCAGGTTCTTTCCGCCTATGTCGATTAAGGTCCGTCCATTGTTGAATTGCATGAGGTGAGACTTTGTAGTACTAACCACGTACTCTGGTAAGCCTTAACTTGGCTAATCTATTATGAGAATGGCTACTCGCGCACTAGGAGTGGAGAGATGGCGGGAATAGTGTGTACCCACGTGGCAATGGGCTGGATTGGTGGTGTACTGTATTCTCGGGTGGCGTGGACCCATTCTTGTTTTAGAGGATCCGAAGGTAGGTTGGTATATGGAGGTCAGGGACCTGCATATGTCATGTGGTCTAGAATTCCTAGCTGGGTTATAACCAGTTCCAATCGTCGTTGCTCCTCGGTTATGGAGACTCAACTCACTATTCATCATCGTAGTTAATAACTGGAACTTGAGTAAGGTTTGAGAAAGTGTTGGATATGAAGTTTCATGATCTCATTATGGATCATGGTAGATTCATATGTGGTTCTTATAAAGTTTTATATGTTGAAGTAAAGAATTTTGTTAAAGAGCTTTTACGCAAAAGAACTTTGATTATTGCTAAAGCCATACCTTGAATCTCTAAGCCTGCATTCCTGAGTCGTCTCAGTTTTGATTCCGGTTAAGTCTTGCTGAGTACTTTTGTACTCAGGGTTCGTTGACCCTTGTTGCAGGTGAGCCTCATGAGTAGGTCTATTTTGGACCTTGCTGCATGACTGTTGTTCATGTCGAATGTGTGATCCTTGGGCAGGATGCTTATTTTGTGTGTTTGTATTATGATACTAATGCCACTCCACTACTACTATGGTTTGTAATAATTATTGAACTTAGTTTGTAAGGTTTGAAACAACTGGTTTGTAAACTAAGTTATCGTAAGACTTCCGCTATTTTACTCTGATGTAGATATTTGAATAAATGTTGTAATACTGCAATGACTCTGTAATGTGATCCTACTCAAAAATCGTGGATGATTCGGGGTTCCCTGAGGACACCCGATAGTCTTCCTAAGTTACCAGGAATATATGCATAGTTGTCAGAAGTCATTGGATAGTGACAAGTGCATGTGGGTCCTATAATTTAAGAGGTTCTGCGACAATTAATCATCTATAGTTAGAAATAGTATGTCTAGGTAGTAGCTGGATGACTTTGAGTAGTGTGATAGCATTGCTCTCCTCTTATTATTATGGCAGATGAAGGCATGGTTATGTAGGCTAAACTCGTATCGTTGTTGTAATCCACATATATATGAAGTCTGGTTTGCCTTTATCTTTCTATCTAATAGCACTGATATCCTCTTATTATGTATGTAATGTGCGCATTTGTGCAAACATTTTCGTTCACAAAGTATCGTTTACCATTATCTTTGTGCGCACATGATGGTTAGAGCATTGTAAACCTGAACGGGCTGGACATATCTCAATCTAGCCACGCAAGGGTTGCTTTGTGCCTTGGTTTGGTGAACCAAACATGTATCAGTAGTGGTAGTAGTAGTCATGAGTGGCTTTGATCTGTGTTGAACCCAACTTGTCACTTCGCTCTCTACAACCGCGCAAGGTTTCTTTGAGAGGAGTAAGCCTGGCCTAAATGCAAAACAGAGTAGCCATAGGTGTTGAAATTCTATTATGCACGTATCTATGGTGTACCCAACTCGTCTTGTTTGCATCTATCTGATAAAATTTGTTGAACTTGCAACATCCATGCCGTGAGGTGTTCATGTGAACAAGTCTTGCCTAGACAGAAAGTCCGACAGCCATACATTTGGTATCGTTGTGCCGGTTCGCCATGGCAGAGACGTCTAGTATGCTACCTCGTGTGAAGTCATGTTAATCATCTATAGCTAGAACTAGTATGTCTAGGTAATAGCTGGATGCCCTTTGAGTAGTGGGATGGCACTGCTCTCCTCTTATGGTCAGATGGCACTGTGCATTTGTGTAAACATTTTGGTTCACAAAGTAACATTTACCATTATCTTCATGCGCACTTGATGGTTCGAGCATCGTCCATCTAATTGGGTTAGACACTTCTCACTATTGCCAACCGAGTAAGGATACCTTTGTGCCTTGATTTGGTGAACAAAAAATGTATCAGTAGTTGATCTGTGGTGAACCCAACTCATGTCTTCGATAAAATTTGTTAAATTTGCAAGAACCATGCAGTGATGAGTTCATCTGAATAAGTGTTGCCTCAATCTAATGCACAATGGAGGAGGCATAGCTGTTGCATTTTTTTACTACACACGCTAGAAAGTCCGTCTCTATACATTTGATCTCTCATCGAATAATAAAAAGTGTAGCCATCTCTAGCTAGCTGTTGCATGCCTCTGCAAAACCAACCAAGAGAAATTGCTTATAAAAGCAACTCCTCTTCACTCTTTAGTCTGCCTCTAGACTATTGTGACTACATTTTTGGAGTGAAATAACTACAGAGGCTTTCCTCCTGTATCCAATTCACTATTGGCAACCGCACAAGGGTTGCTTTGTGCCTCGGTTTGGTAAACCAAACACATATCAGTATACATACTTGGCATGCTAGTCGAACTAATTAATGATCTCGCCATAGTGGTTGAAGCATGCTATGTGAAAGGAATGCTTTATGTCAATGGCTTATGTAGTGCATATGAACCTATAATAAGCACTAGTTGCAACTGAATGGAATAGTCATGTACACAACAGATAGTCTGCATAGTGCAGTACTAACCCCGGTGGACAAAGCCTATGTGTCTGCTGAAGCACAAGTTTATAACAACTGAGCATACCAAACATGTTCAGAATACAAAGCCAGAAATCCAAAGCAAAGTGCAGTTTTAGAATACTTGTTCTCCCAAAGATTATACATGAAATCTCCTACAAGTCATTGTCATCTCCAGACATGTGATCTCTGCCACCACAATTACTGTCGTCACTGCAATACTAGTTTCCAGTATCATCTTCATCCTCGCTGCCTTCAAATATGCCAACTGCTTCCCTCTTATCTCTTAGAAGGTTTTCTAAATTGGCTTGAATGACAGTGCCTTCTCCACCATGACTAGCTTCATGCATAACCTGATCACCATCACCCAGTAGGACTTCATGCTTGTTGTTAGAACAGTGATCATCTTGGTGCACTATGGGCTCTATTTCATTCACGTCATACATATCCCTATGTTCGAACTTCTACATGACCCACCAATCTTTGCTCAAGGAGGTGTCCTGTAGATAAAAAATCTTCCTTGCTTGTGTCGTGAGAATGAAAGGGTCATCATTGTACCAGAATGATTTAATGTTGATGAATCTGTAATGTCTATCATCGTCAATGCCTACAGACTTCGTTGTGCCATCTAGATTGTACCAGTCACAACGTAGAACAACCACTGTCCTATGGCTTCGTACACTGGAGTTATACATCAACTGAATAACTTTTCTAAGGACACCATAAAATTCCACTGATTGGCCTTCATTTGTGATGGCGGTCATGACACCACTATTCTATGTACATAGGGATTTCTCACGGTCAACAGTGCTATACCTAACCCCGTTAATACTGAAAGCTGCATAGACCTGGACTCGGGTATCAGGACCACATGATAGTGCATACAAACCTTCACTGACCTCTATTGGTTTCTCTCTACGTAGCTCCTTGATCTGCACACAAACATAAAACCACCATCACCACTAAGCTATCGTATAATTCTACCAATGATCGGCCTAACAGAACTAAAATATGCTAATCACGTACTTGAGACTTAAACCACGCTAGAAACTCTGCTGCTAGCCTACTATCAACATCATCACTTTGTGGTAGAACCACCTAATTTAATGCCTCACAGGAGTGCTTGTCTTCCATTAGACACGAAGCACTCGAGGGAAAACACTAAATTACTCGGTTCCGTCGGGCACACCCCAGGGGAGAACCCGAAAATCCACATTTTGCCATCAGGATCACAAATGAGAGAATAAAGCTTACATCATTCGTAACCATTCCTTACATCACTTTTAACACAACATCAGGGTATAATATTTATTAATATAACGGCGGAATGAAATCATGTTATCAGAGTTATAAACAATTTAATTGAACAGCGGAATAGAAACATGTGAATAGAGTTACAGCGGAAATAAACATCTATTAATGCCATGATGAAGTGTTGATATATAGACTACGACAACAAATCATGAAACTTTCGTTTATAAAAGTATTTGGTGAGAGTTATAAATAACAACTACGATCGCAGCGTAAAGGAAATCCTCTCTGAGCCCACTAGGAGGAATCCACACACAAAGGTCAGCTCAAGCCTCCACCTGTTACCTGCAACAGGGGGAATAAAACCCTGAGTACTCAATTGTACTCAATAAGACTTACCCGACAGGAGAAAAGAAAAGACTCCAAGGATATGCAAGACTATCTGGCTTGTGGGTTTATTGCATTTGCAGGAAGCATTACTAAGTGTGCGTCCTTATGTTCGATTTTTATTAATAGCCGCATTGGTTCATTAACTAACCATTCTATGTAAGCACCTGTGCTACTTTCAAGCAGGTGGTAAGCAATCAGATTTCCTTTGTCCATCTTCCATCTTTCATCTTGCAGTTCTTACTATGATGCTAAACCGTAGACAAGCCGTACCGGATCGCCCGGTGATTCGCGAATCAATGCCCCCAGCTGGGTACCCCGAAAAGACACGCCCCACTTGTACCCCAGGTACAAGCAGGACCAACCCATCACTCTCCTATCTTGGATGTCCAGGTCCCCATCCAAACTGGGACTCCAAGCCCCCGCCCCTGAGTCCCGAACTCAGTGCGGTGCAAGGACCTCCTCCACCAAAATAAAACCCTAACAGTCGGTCCAGAAAGAGCCGGATCCATGACAAGAGAGCAACAAGTCTTCCAAGCACCCATACACAAGTATGTGCTCGGGATAATAAGTCTGTGACTTGCCTAGAGTCTTATGCAACGAACGGTCCTTAACCGACCAGACAGGGAAAGCAGTGTAACCAAGCTATGCCCCGCGTCCACGGTGACACAACCTCTTACACCCACCAATACCCAAGCCATATCCCTGCCCAGTCACCATTTTTCCTTTCCACCATTTTATATATTCCAAGTGATAATCATATAGTAATATATTTCCTATATCTCGCGAGTGACAGGCAATCACTCGACTTCTACCGGGGTCCTGTAGCATAGCAATCTACACGATCCTGTCATACTAGTAAGACTCATAGGATGAAGATATATATGCAAGTGGGTTTCATTCAACTGCTTGAAACTTAATGCACAAATATAATTTAAACTACAGAAAAATAGGGGTTATGTACCGGGGCTTGCCTGGGTAAGATATATTTAAAGTTAGTATCTGCATCTTCAGATCATCCACCGTCAGCTGGATAACAAGCCCATTGCATCATCTCCTGGAGAGAATACCATTACACCATCTTCGGGTTCCCAATCATCCTTCGATTGATCCGTTGATCATCATCGTACCTATATGATATGCATGCGATGCAATGCAAAGATGTAATTAATCAACTGCAATGTGACTCGTAAAACACGACGCACGCCTCTCGAGTTAACGACTAATTCTAACGACGACCGTACTTAGGCTACATATACACGTTGTCGGATAAGGCGTTATTTCCCAACGATTAATTTAATTATATAAACCCAAGTTATTTCTTTATTCCGTTCTATCAATTTAATCTTTATTCGCAATAGGACATCATTATCTATTTAACAAACTAATTATTCCAGTGTTATAAAAATTCCAGTGAGTACCTAATATTGCTAAAAGCCAACTGTACAAATTTTAGATTCAACATTATTGCCAATTCATCACAATAATTCCTACAAGTTTATCTTCTAACAATATTCCACACTTTAAAATAATTAGAGCAACCCTAAAAACATACGGAGCCTATGCGAACGAAATACCCTATCAGATAGACCATGATTTTAGAAACTTAACGGAACTAGTTTGGCATTTTTATGATTTTTCTACGATTTACTATGAATTTTATAAGTTTACTTCACCTTAATTAGAAAACCCTTAAACATGAAAAGGGGCCGGCGGACACTACTGGCCTAGCAGCTCGGGAGCATGACGGCCCAGGCGAGGGAAACCAGCGGCTGGCCCAACAAAGCGTGGCAACGGCGCGGGTGGCCCAACAAACGCGCGGCCAGCCCACGCACAGGAGCCGGCCCAGGCGAGGGCGCATGGCCCAGCAAGCTGGCCCGACGTGACGGTAGCCTATCGGCCCAGCGCGGCCTGCCCACAGACCGGCCTGGCGATTTATGCGAAAACGACCCTGCTCTATTCGCTAATCAACCCGAGGTCCAAACCACTATTTATATGAGTCTCGTAATTTACAACTAGACCCTCGGACAATCTCGTATTTTCATTCCTACGTCCTCACCTTCTCACCTTCTCCTCTTCACAAGAACAGAGCACTGGCAGGAGATCCGGTCGGCGACCAAATCCGGCCATGAGACCGTCGATGGTGATGAGGAGGAGGCATCGTGGCATGACCACTGCCGGGCGTATCCACAGGTGGGCACAGCACGACCGGAGGCAGAGAGTGGAGCTCCGGCCATGTGCGTCGGCGCTCATGACCGGGCGGCTCCATGGTGCAGCATGTTGGTGACGCGGGATGACGCTGGATGGCCACTGTGGTGGCACGGCCACATTGAGGACGACAGACATCGCAGCCATGGTGGTTGCGGGCGTGCAGCGGCGTGGCCATAGCTGGGTGCGGGCGGTGAGGTGCTGTGGCTGGGAGCACAGGAGGGTAGCTCCGAATAAAGGAAGAAGCGACAGTGCGGACTGAGGGCGTGCGCGCACGTGGGAAACCAGAAGAGGCAGTGGCGGGCGCTGCGGCGGGACGACGTGGATCCCGACGGGGCAGCAGGTGCCACGGCGGCTCGACGCGCAGCAATGGCGCGACTGAAGGGAAGAGTTGCGGAGCAGCGGGCAAAGCTGCACGTGGTCGGGACTCGCTTGCGGAGAAGGAAGAGGAAGGCACTGGAGGCTCGGCGTGGCCATGGCGTGCTGTAGGGCAGCGGGCGTGGTGCACACCGACTGGCGCAGGCAGGCGGGCACGGTGGTGACAGCCATGGAGCAGCAGGCCAACACGGTTTATGGGCCTGCGCGCTCACGTGCATACGCGAAGGAGGGGGAACAACGGGCGAGCAGCGCAGCGACGGCGGCTACGACGCTGGCAGACTTCTCGGCATCGGCGCGGACGAGAAGGGCGAGCAGGCAAGGGGTGCAGGTGGCCGGAAATGGTACGCAGCTACGGGCAGCCGTGGGACCGAGGGGCACGTGTGGGGAGGAAATGAGGAGGAGCTGCGCTTACGGCTTGGCCCAGCGTGGCGTGGCTACCGGCGGGTGCTACGGGGAGCAGACCAGCATAGGCCGGGGCTCGTTCGTGGGGAAGGCGCCGGCGGTTGCGGCTAGGGGCGCAGCACTGGCCATGGGCAGCAGGCGGGCCGCACGGATGACGGCACAACGTGGATGCTGGGAGATGGAATGGAAGGTGAGCGGCTTGGTGCCAGCACGGCAGGAGCCGTGGGGACGGGACTCAGCGGCAGCAGCAGCACGGGACAGGCCAACGACGGCGCCCAGGGCTTCTGGCGCGGCGAGGAGGGCGCAGCGATGGCGGGCGCGAGGTAGGAACCGAGGAGGGAAGAAAAACAAGATGCTCGGTTGGTAAGGACAGCTCCAGCTGCTGGCCTGGTAGAAGAAAAAGGAAAGCAAAGAAGGACGACAGGAGACAGTAGTGGCAGAGGGAAACAGTGGCGCAATGACCAGCAATGATAGACTGAGACATAGACTAAGAGCTTACTGCCGCACGCGCGGTCGGTGTCAGAGCAAGTCTCCGCCAAGTGGGTGATGGATGTTTGCCGTTAAGACATGGCCCAAAGCATGCGTGGAGAGGATGCCTCCGAGCCTGCAGATAGCATAGAGCCTGGTTCGGGGGGGAACGTCGCCTCGGCCCCAATCGAGCCGAACGTCGTGCTGCTGGGGAGCGAGCAGCCTGCGCCTTTGTCGGTCGCGCCGTCAGCAGATGCCGCAGGGCCGGTTTAATACCTTATGGGAGTTTCAGCGGCCCCTACAACACTGTAGGGGGAGATGTCGGCGCCTACAATACTGTTTGTGTCAGAGTGGCTGCAGAGTACTATTTCGTGCAGGGTATGGTCCCTGGTACAGTGGTTTTGATTTGTGAGCCTTGCCTTGCCTTTCTCCGCATGTCTTCTGGTGCCTACCGAACGGGGTGCCCCCGGTCGGATGGCTCTAGTCGGTTCTGAGTGCGCCGGTCGGAGAAGAGCGGTGAGCAAGGTTCCCACGAGCCCCGGTCGTGGGGTCGGAGTCGCGGGGTCGGAGTAGGAAGCAGTGTTTTGGGCCAGGCCTTTCGATTGGAGAGACCTCTCGGAGGCGGCTGGTGCCAGAAGCGAGTGCTCCGGTCGGAGAGGTGGGCCGAAGAAGTTGACGAGCGGGCGCTTGTTCTTTTGGGTAGACCTTCCGGTCGGCGACCAGACTGCCCTTTCGGCCCGTTGTGTTTTTAGACTTTTGGGCCGGCCCATGAACTATATGTTGTTTTCCTGGGCCGAGCCCGGGCGTGGAAGCCGGTCCCGAGGGACCCCGGGTTTATGAACCCGACACATTGTGTCATGCATTCATGATTGCATTCGAATGCACCGTTCCACTATTTAGTGTTCATGAGCTGTAAATTCCTATTGGATGGGGATTTGATGCACATCAGTTTTCTTGTTGAATAACCAGAGCAGGATGCATCTTTGTCACCAGCAAGAGTAGCTAAGGAGTTCTGCTTTGCTGCTAGGGATGTCTTACTCCTTTATAAGGGATGTCTTACTTTTTCATAAAAACTAGTCTGCGCACGAAGAAAATAATCTATGCCTCTACGTCCTGGATTGATCGTGTTTACTTCCAACAAAACAAAACGAGTTTCATGCTGCTGTAAATTTATTTTTCCTCTTTGGGCAACCAAATTAAATAGAACTTGTTATGAGATATTTTTCTTAAGACATTTTATGTGTTTTCAAAAAGAAATGCGTTCTGCTAACCTTTCTGGATGCTTTTGTCTAGTACCGTGCAGATTTTCCTGGCGATCTACAGAAACAGGTTGTTTTGTGGATTTAGCCCCAATCTTCTCCCAGATGGCAGATGTTGTATTGGGAAGACAAATACAACTCGCTGTTGATACTATAAGTGAGGTCATTAGATCTTTCTAATTATGAAGTTCTTTTCCACACACATAATTACTTCTAGTTTTGTGCTCTATTTAAATTTTCGAGTTTGTTTCATTGTTTTTCAGGCTATAGATGGCGCTGATGGTTTTCAGAACACACACCAACCTCAGCATTATGAGTCAGCAAAATTTAGTATTCAACAGGTCTGTTCCATTGTTATAGAGGATGAGCTTTTTGAACCTTGAAAAATGATGGGGGGCTAGACTTCATACATATTTACTTCAAAATTTAGTTCGCTTGTTCATCGAGCTAATTATTTGTAGCTCCAATCAAACATTTCCCACAGTGGCGAAACAAGACAAAACAACCATGGTTTATAAATCCAAATTTGCACTTTTAATGATGAAGTTAACAAGGGGATTGTGTATTCATAATTATAAAATGAGTAAAATACGCTTTGCTACACACAATGAGTGGCGTCTTTCTTTTGTTTGATTTGGAAATGCTATAAGCTTGAGAAGTCTTGTGCCCTGATGCTACATCTATCCAATCTTTAGGGATGTCTACCAGCACTCTTGCAAATCATCCGAAGAACATTTTGCTTCAATCTTCCCTGGCTCTCCAATGAAATAAAATTGTCTTCATGCTGTGCCAAATCTCAGCAGCAATCAATTTCAATTGTTGAAAGTTTTTTCAATTTTTCATTTGAGTTATTGATTAAACATCATTATTTACTCTAGTGATCTATGGGTTCAATTCAGGTCGTGTTAATTTTGGAAAAGATACGCATCATGTGGGAATCGATGCTGCCAAGATCAACTTACAGGAAAAGTATGTGTCATGTCCTTGGGTCTGTCTTCTCTAGAATTACAAGGGATATGCTTTAGATGACATGGCAGCAGAAGAGACGTTGCATGTGATACATGTTGTGCCATAATGGTTTGAGGTGATAAAATCTTATGTTCACTAATATATATTCTTACAGCTGCAAGGCCTTATCCATTTGGCTCTCGAAAATCTTTCTTCACTATTTCTTTCCCTGGTTGAGAATGATGATGGCAGCACAAAGTTCTTAGACCATGACACTTGGATTCAATTGGATGGAATTCTACCATCTTTGAAAAAGTTCCTCAAGCTAGCAGGTATTTTGTTGGTTCTGATTATGGACTTCTTTTCATCTTTAACTGGGCTACTTATGTTTTTTTATTCAAGTCAGATAACACTGAAAATAATTACTGTTCAGAGTTGCTTGATATGTCATTGAAGTCCATCACTTGGGAAAGTGGATACCTAGTTGCATGAAAAACTTTATGGTCTTTTCAATGTTGAACAATATACTAAATTCCAAGTCTATTTTCTTAGTTTAACTGATCGGTTTTCCTAATCATGTACATGTGCAAAATTTCATCAAAGCAATATTTTCTGACTCGCCTCTTTGGAAGGAGTGCCTAGGATGGATCATTAGGACGCCAGCTTAGAATGCAGAAACAGCATATTTGTGCCTGCGGGTCAATGTTTTTTTTCATATTCTTTTGTCCACCATATAGTGAAGTATTAATTGGTATGAGCTCAGTTTGAAGTTTGAACCGAAGGAGACTGACGTGCAATCTCTGACTCCCCAGTTCAATACTCACCCCACTGCCTGGTCCAGGACTGATCAGATAAGGCTAGCAAATGCAAGGTGAAAGGAGGATGGCCTGAGCTAAATATAGAAGCTGCATGGCAGTCTTTGTAAACAAAGAGCTCACCCAAGGTTATGAAGGACATAGGCTTGGAGAAGAAAATAGGCAAGAAAAAAATGATCTTGAGTGACAATAATATTTCATTAGAACCGTTAATTTTTATCGTTATATGCAATCCATGACGTTCATATGATGAAAAATTATCGCAGCACTATTCAAAAAAAAATATATATCACAGCAAACTGCCATATAACGGGACAGGCGATGAGGCAATTTGGCAGCACCAAGAGTGATTTGGGTGACACAATCTCAATTTGGTTTTTACAATTGATTTGTGTACTACCAAAATTTGGTTGGTTATAATATTACAATATATATGTTATTCAACAAATATCATGTTGAAGAGTAATTCAACGGTTGAGCCAACAAATCAATTACCCTACAATCGTAAGAGACTATCCGAATGAAAAATCCTGAGCGTCAGATTTCCCGTGCTGGTCCGTCACCCATAATTATAAAAAGACATACCAAAACCATAAGTGTGTGCCACCCACAATTATAAAAAGATCCATCAAAACTGTAAGTGTGTGCCCTATAACACCCACAATTATAAAAAGATATACCAAAACCATAAGTGCGTGCCGCCCACAATTGTAGCAAGAACCACCAAAATCGTGTGTGCCCTATAATGACACCTCGGATAAATAAATACCCCTAACCCTAGCTATCTCTCATTTCTCCCTTTTGCACTCTCCTCCCACTCCTTCCTTCCCCACATCAGTGACATCGGCACCGCCTTCCCTACACCCGGCGGCAGCAAATTCGCACACGGTGGCTCCGGTGTCCCTTCCCCAACACTAAGCGGCAATGACGACTACCTTCCCCATATCGGCGACAACAACATCGCCTCCCCTGTACCAAGCAGTGACTCCCCTCTCCTACACATGGCGGCAGCGTCCCTTCCCCTATAACTAGCGGCGGCGATGGCTTCCTTCCCACATCGGTGATAGTGACATCTCCTTCCCCTTCCATAGTGGTGATGTCCCCTCTCCCACATATGGCGACGACATCGCTTCCCCTACACCCAACAACGGTATTCCCTTCGGATGGACTCCTCCAGGTGCAACAGATGAGCCTCCTCTCGACATTAGATGGGCGCTTTTCTGTGATGCACAAAAGATAAGAATCGTTATGCATTTATTATTGATTTGGCAAATATTTTCTATTAAAACTATATTTATCAATGCGAATGCTACTTTTTGGGCGCGCATGCCCTAGAGTTGCGCACGCACACCGCATTCGCCCGCGCCCGACCGTCCGATCACACCCACTGTATTCGCCCGCACCTGACTCGCTCGCGCCCGACTGCACCCGTGCCCGCGCCCGCGCCGATGAAGAAGACGGCGGTGGCTAAGGTTCCAGCGGCGGCTGCAGGTTCCACTACTAGAAATCTGGACTTCTATGACAACTGCTAGATGACAGAGCACCTATCTGTCACAAACAAAGGCTGTTTGTGATGACTATTCACAGGCGGTTGTTTATGACCAAGCTGTGTTTTTGTCATAAACATCATGATAGTATACTCTGCATGGGCTTTGTGACGATAGATCGATGACAATAGTTGATCATGATAAAATATAGAACTATTATAATTTTTAATCAAACAAACTTGGATAAAGAAATGATCAAAACCAGAGATGTAGTTGCCGATGAGTTCTGCGACTTTGTTTTTAATACCTTTTCATTTGAAATCATTCACTCTCCCAAAATTCTGTTCGATGTTCTCATATTTTGAAATTCAAAATTTGAATTGTTCAAACAAAGTGGGATGTAAAAAGGACCAAAACAAAAGTTGTAGATCTCAGTGAGTTCTACAACTTTGTTACTGATGACTTTTCCATTTGAGAAAACTTACTATCCTAAAATTCTTTTTAAAGTCCTCATATTTCGAAATTCAAATTTCGTATTGTTCAAACAAACTCGGATGGAGAAATGACCAAAACAAAAATTGTAGATATTGATTAGTTCTACAATTTTGTTGTTCGTGACTTTTTCATTTGAAATCATTTATTATCCCAAAATTCTATTTGGAGTTCTCATATTTTGAAATTCAAATTTTGAGTTATTCAAACAAAGTTTGAGGGAGAAATGGCTAAAACAAAAGTTGTAGATCTCGATGAGTTCTACAACTTTGTTGTCGACGACTTTTTTGTTTAAAATCGTTTACTATCCCAAAATACTATTCGAGGTTCTCACATTTTGAAATGCGAATTTCAAATTATTCAAAAATGTCGGATGGGGAAATGACCAAAATCTAAGTTGTGGAGTTCGATGAGGTCTACAACACTTTATTTGATGACTGTTCATTTTAAATTATTTTTGCTCCTAAATTTAATATGAAGTTCTTGTATATTGAAATTTTTTTAATTGTTGGGCCAAATTCTGGGCCTATTCCATTTCTTGGCCCATTGAAATCGGAGACCCATTGTAGTTTTTTTCATTATCAAATAAATAGATAAGGCACATTATGAAATTCCCAACGGACTCGAATGAAAAAATGGCCAAAAGAAAACTTGTAGATTTCGATGAGTTCTAAAAGTTTGTAGTTGATGACTTTTCCATTTGAAATCAATTACTATACCAAAATTGTGCTTGAGGTTCTCGTAATTTGAAATTCAAATTTCGAATTGTTCAAACAAACTTGGATGAAAAAAATGTCCAAAATCAAATTTGTACATCTCAGGAGGTCTAAAATTTTTATTTTTATGACTTTTCTAGTTGAAACCGTTTACTATCCCAAAATTTGGTTCGACATTCTCATATTTTGAAATTCAAATTTTGAATTGTTCAAACAAAGTCAGATGGAGAAATGACCAATACAAAAGTTACAGATATCGTTGAGGTCTACAACTTTGTAGTTAATAATAGTTCCATTTGAAATCATTTATCATTTATTATCCCAAAATTTGGTTTGAATTTCTCATTTGAAATTCAAATTTTGATTTGCTCAAACAAACTTAGACGAAGAAATGACCAATACAAAAGTTGTATATATTTGATGAGTTCTACAACTTTGTCGTTGATGACTTTTCATGTGAAATCATTTACTGCACGATTGTTCACACATGGTTATGTGGCAAAGTGAGAGATGTATCTATTTGTGAAGGATGTATAGTCCCACTTTATTAAAAGTGCTTCGAAATTTTATGCGGCGCTTATAGCCAAAAATATGTTATTGTGTAAATTGGAAAAATTTTCTGATGAAATTTAGTTATTATTGTAATTATTTGTTGAATTGCTATTGAATAAATGTAATAATATCCAAACTTGGTTAGAAAAATCTACGAACTTGCGTCACGACATGTTTTGGTCTATAAATGTTGCATACAAATTTTAAAGGATTTTGACAAAACGATAGTGCACATTGTTCACAAAATGGATACATCTCACACATAGTTATGTGACTGAGAGATGTTTCTCTTTGTGAAGGATGTATAGTCTCACTTTGTTAAAACAAAGTTTGATGGAGACATGACCAAAACAAAAGTTGTAGATGTCAATGAGTTTGTGGACAACTTTTTCATTTGAAATCATTTACTATCCCAAAATTGTATTTGAAGTTCTCATGTTTAGAAATTTAAATTTTAAATTGTTAAAACAAAGTAGGATGAAGAAATGACTAAAACAAAACTTGTGGATCCAGATGAGTTCTGCAACTTTGTTGTTGATGACTTTTTCATTTGAAATTACTTTCTATCCCAAAATTTTGTTTAAAGTTGTCATATTTTGAAATTCAAATTTTCGAATTGTTCAAACAAACTCATACGGAGAAACCAAAACTAAACTTGTAGATCTTGATGAGGTCTTCAACTTTGTAGTTGATGACTTTTTCGTTTAACAACTTATTATTTTTTTTTGAAAGGAAGACTATGGTTTGATGACTTATTATTGCAATTATTCGTTGAGTTGAATTACCATAAAATTTGTGGTTACAAAATACTGCTTGAAACTTAATGCACAAATATAATTTAAACTACAGAAAAGTAGGGGTTATGCACCGAGGCTTGCCTGGGTAAGATATATTTAAAGTTAGTATCTGCATTTCAGATCATCCACCGTCAGCTGGATAACAAGCCCATTGCATCATCTCCTGGAGAGAATACCATTACACCATCTTCGGGTTCCCAATCATCCTTCGATTGATCCGTTGATCATCATCGTACCTATATGATATGCATGCGATGCAATGCAAAGATGTAATTAATTACCTGTAATGTGACTCGTAAAACACGACGCACGCCTCTCAAGTTAACGACTAATTCTAACGACGACCATACTTAGGCTACATATACACGTTGTCGGATAAGGCGTTATTTCCCAACGATTAATTTAATTATATAAACCCAAGTTGTTTCTTTATTCCGTTCTATCAATTTAATCTTTATTCGCAATAGGACATCATTATCTATTTAACAAACTAATTATTCCAGTGTTATAAAAATTCCAGTGAGTACCTAATATTGCTAAAAGCCAACTGTACAAATTTTAGATTCAACATTATTACCAATTCATCACAATAATTCCTGCAAGTTTATCTTCTAACAATATTCCACACTTTAAAATAATTAGAGCAACCCTAAAAACATACGGAGCCTATGCGAACGAAATACCCTATCAGATAGACCATGATTTTAGAAACTTAACGGAACTAGTTTGGCATTTTTATGATTTTTATACGATTTACTATGAATTTTATAAGTTTACTTCAGCTTAATTAGAAAACCCTTAAACATGAAAAGGGGCCGGCGGACACTACTGGCCCAGCAGCTCGGGAGCATGACGGCCCAGGCGAGGGAAACCAGCGGCCGGCCCAACAGAGCGTGGCAACGGCACGGGTGGCCCAACGAACGCGCGGCCAGCCCACGCACAGGAGCCGGCCCAGGCGGGGGCGCATGGCCCAGCAAGCTGGCCCGACGTGACGGTGGCCTATCGGCCCAGCGCGGCCTGCCCACAGACCGGCCTGGCGATTTATGCGAAAACGACCCTGCTCTATTCGCTAATCAACCCGAGGCCCAAACCACTATTTATATGAGTCTCGTAATTTACACCTAGACCCTCAGACAATCTTGTATTTGCATTCCTACGTCCTCACCTTCTCACCTTCTCCTCTTCACAAGAACAGAGCACTGCCAGGAGATCCGGTCGGCGACCAAATCCGGCCATGAGACCGTCGACAGTGATGAGGAGGAGGCATCGTGGCATGACCACTGCCGGGCGTATCCATAGGTGGGCACAGCACGACCGGAGGTAGAGCGTGGAGCACCGGCCACGTGCGTCGGCGCTCATGACTGGGCGGCTCCATGGTGCAGAATGGTGGTGACGCGGGATGACGCTGGATGGCCACTGTGGTGGCGCGGCCACATTGAGGACGACAGACATCGCAGCCATGGTGGTTGCGGGCGTGCAGCGGCGTGGCCATAGCTGGGTGCGGGCGGTGAGGTGCTGTGGCTGGGAGCACGGGAGGGCAGCTCCGAAGGAAGGAAGAAGCGGCAGCACGGACTGAGGGCGTGCGCGCGCGCGGGAAACCAGAAGAGGCAGCGGCGGGCGCTGCGGCGGGACGGCGTGGGTCCCGGCGGGGCAGCAGGTGCCGCGGCGGCTCGACGCGCAGCAATGGCGCGACCGAAGGGAAGAGCTGCGGAGCAGCGGGCAAAGCTGCACGTGGTCGGGACTCGCTTGCGGAGAAGGAAGAGGAAGGCACTGGAGGCTCGGCGTGGCCATGGCGTGCTATAGGGCAGCGGGCGTGGTGCACACCGACTGGCGCAGGCAGGTGGGCACGTTGGTGACAGCCATGGAGCAGCAGGCCAACACGGTTTATGGGCCTACGCGCTCACGTGCATACGCGAAGGAGGGGGAACAACGGCCGAG